>NC_140976.1:15637066-15701850 GCF_056783735.1 Eptatretus burgeri | reverse complement strand
GTCCACACTTTTAATGAAGAGGTAGGGGAGGAGGCTTTGGGTGCAGGAGGTGGAGGGGGCGGGGAGGGTAGGACGAGGGAAGAGGGGGAGGTAAGGAGGGTTGCTGAAGGAGTGTGGGGTATTGCAGAATAGCGAGGGGAGGGGCCGAATGAGGAGTAGAAAAGGCTCTGTGGTGCTGGGAGAGAGGGGGGACAAGAGACAAGGAAGATGGCAGTTGAGGATTTGAGGAGGTGGAGTGAAGAGATGGAGGTGAGAGGGCAGTGGAGGGAGGCAGGTTGGTGGATGAGAGGGGGGGGCAACTTAGAGAAGGAAGAGTGAGGGGGATGAAAGGTGGGAGAAAGGTGAGGGGGGAATTTTTGAAAGAGGTGAGAGGGAGGCTTGGAGGGAGAAGAGTGGGATGGTTGCTTTGAGAGTGAGAGTGAGGGGTGAGGGGGTGAGTTGGCACTGAAGTTGGAAAAAAAGAATGGTTGATGGAAAGCGAGCATCCATGGCAAACTGTGGTTTTTAAAAGTTTTAGGTCAGAGATGTTTTGGATGTTTGAACTCACTGTGACCTTGACCTTTGATCGATTTTGACCAAAATCTAATCAGCGCCGCCACCACCCTCCTGAATCACGTGGTGCAATTTGACATTGGAAGCTTCTTCCGTTCTCGAGTTATCTGTACCAAACCATCAAAAATCGAATATTTCACCTTGCTGTGACCTTGACCTTTGATCGATTTTGACCAAAATCTAATCAGCATTAGCCATCACCCTCTTGAATCATGTGGTGTAATTTGACATTGGTAGCTTCTTCCGTTCTCGAGTTATCGTGCCTACAAACAAACAAACAAACAAACAAACAAACGGAAGGCATCAATATACTTACGAAATCTTTAGATTTCGTAAGTAACAAGCAGTCATAGACTGGTACTTATGAAATCGTCAACTTGACCTCTGACCTTGTCTAATAAAAGCTGTCTCATGAGAAGGTAGCGACGCAAACCAGAAGTTTCTACGATGATTCTGTACCAAACAATCAAAAATCGAATGTTTTGGATGTTTGACCTCACTGTGACCTTGACCTTTGACCAATTTTGACCAAAATCTAATCAGCGCGAGCCACCACCCTCCTGAATCACGTGGTGCAATTTGACATTGGAAGCTTCTTCCGTTCTCGAGTTATTTTTTGGATGTTTGACCTCACTGTGACCTTGACCTTTGACCAAGATCTAATCAGCACTAACCATCAGCCTCCTGAATCACGTGGTGTAATTTGACATTGGTAGCTTCTTCCGTTCTCGAGTTATCTGTACCAAACCATCAAAAATCGAATATTTGACCTTGCTGTGACCTTGACCTTTGACAGATTTTGACCAAAATCTAATCAGCATTAGCCATCACCCTCTTGAATCACATGGTGTAATTTGACATTGGTAGCTTCTTCCGTTCTCGAGTTATCGTGCCTACAAACAAACAAACAAACAAACAAACAAACGGAAGTCATCAATATACTTACGAAATCTTTAGATTTCGTAAGTAACAAACAGAAAGGGTTGAAAACAGTAACCTCCGATCTTCGATGGCGGAGGTTTATAAAAGAAAGAGAAAGATAACAAAAAAGATCCAAGACACAGGAGGTATCAGAAGTCAGGTGAAATGCGATGTAATCTCCATGATGTAAAAAGTAGGAATTGACATTCCTTTTAAAAGCTGGGTAGATCGTAGGATAAAGGGAAGCACATTGCAGGTAATGAATTCCAAAGAGAGACAGTATGAGGGATAAAACTACCTGCATAGACTTTCATTCTGCACTTTGTATCAGCGAGAATGCATGGGTTCGCAGAGATGGCAAACCGAGTCTTGCGTCCAAACACTTATACAGGAGGAACCAAGTTAGAATGTCCAGCAGAACATTTGCCAAGAAAATATCTGTAGAACAGACTCACAGTGGCAACTGACCTACAGTGAGAGAGCTGTTGAAGAGTTGAACCCACCTCTGCACCAACCAGGTTAACTGTGCATTTCTGGAGCCTCTCAAGTAAGGAGAAGTGGCAGGCTGGTGCTCCAGCCCAAATGTGGCAACAGTACTCCATGAGGGGCTGTATAGTTGTCTTATACAGGTACAAAACAGTATCAGGAGGTAAATACCTCTGCGCTCAATAAAGACAACCAACTCACTTGGAAGCACTCTTAGCAACACCAGAAATGTACTCATCCCAACGGAGGTTAAAGGAGATGTCCAGACCAAGAAGCCGAAGCTCAGATGATTCTGTTAAGGTTGAAGACCCCATGTGCACAGAAAGGAAATGCCTCTTTCTTGAGCGAGACATGGCCATAATTTAGTTTTCATTGCATTGAAGGATACCAGCCAGTCATGCCCCCACTTCAACACATTCTCGAAATCAATGTCCAGTGAAGCTCCAACCTCATTACGAGTAGTGTTGCGTGAATCATCAGATGTACAATAAAGTGAGGAGTCATCAGCAGACATGGCGAGCTGAGACAGAACAATATCAGGAAGATCATTGATAGAAACAAGAAACATAGTGGGACCAAGTACAGGGAATGGGCAACAAATCCATTTCTTAACGAGAAGGGCACTCGGGAAAGCACATAACTCCACCACGTAATATCTGATCCATGAGAGCATATCCGGCCCATTACATTTTTGAAATATCATGCTATATATCATTTTTGGCCCGACCTCTCAATGGTGAAGAATCACTTAAAAAAAAAATTCTAGTTGTCGGATCCGGATCTTCACCAACATCGAATCAGTTTGTCCTTGTCACACACCGAACCTGTCCACAAAATTTAATCGGGATCCGTCCACAACTTTTTAGATATCCTGCACACAGACAAACAGACAAACAAACAGACAGAAAAGGGAGAAAACAACCTCCTTCACCTTCGGTGGCAGAGGTAATGAGAACCTATTTGTGGAGATCAGGGAATGGGAACTCAATAGCACATAACAGCCAATTGGCCAATAAATCCGTAGATTGTTAAATTGGGTTAAGTGCATTTGAGGTGCCATAGAAAGTGAAGCGCTGAGCCAAATTTGAGAGGTAGTTTTGCTGCAGCCACGTGGTGTTTCAGCACTGACTCGTGCTCTAAATTAATGGGCAGAAACGGAGACCTTCTCGGCTCCTACAAGCTTGGTGGGCGAGTTAGTTGTTGATATTGTTAATATAAAGCTGTGGAAATTCGCAATACACCATAAAGGTTCCTTGGATTAGCTATGCCGGTAAGTGAGTGTTCAGATAGGTCCCCACCGTTGTTTAAAGGGATTTATTCATGTTCACCGGACTGCGACCCTTTGAGATAGCCGTTTTTCTTTCGCTATCGTTATTTTGGCCCGACAGAGCACGCTACGACCCTTTCCACCGCAAAAACCGTCTGAAAACGTCGAGCCAAGGCCCAGTGAAAAGAACTGGGATGACGCGAGAGTTTTCCCGCCGTTTTTGCGCCACCAAGGCTGGCACGAGAAGCGGCGAGGAGCTCGCTCGCGATTGGTTGGACACGGGGCGTGAGGCGGTCGGAGTGAGGGCACGCCCCTTTTCAAGAAGCCTCTCGAAGTGAGGCGGAGCCGAAAACGGGGAGGAGCGAAGGGCGGAGCCCCGCGCTATAAAAGGCGGACCAGACGCAGGCTCTCTCTCCTCTCTTGGTGGTCGGGGTCGAGTTCTCTTCTCTTGGCGGTTCGGGCAGCTCGTGTTCAGTTCAGTTTGTAGTGGCTGCTCAAGAGCTCGCAGCTCGTGTTCAGTTCAGTTCGTGGTGGCTGCTCGTCGAGCTCGCAGCTCGTGTTCAGTTCAGTTCGTGGTGGTTCTTGTCCTTCGAGCAGCTAGTTCGTGAGCTCGGGCTTCTTCTTTTCTTGGGACACGGACGGGAGGCACCGCTTTGCCAGCTCGGGCACGCAAGCCTGCACACACGAGAAGAGAGTGCCCGAGAGAGCTCGCCGACCATCGCACCACGAGGGTGCAGGTAACCAGTGTCGGTCTCGTGGGCCCATTCGGTCATCCACGGCCCACGGCCATAAAGGTTTACGAACCCCATCTACCCCCTTGCCTATGAGGGGGTCATTTCTTTTGTTCTGTGTGAATGATGTGGCGCCGTGTCAGTGAGTAGAACCTGTTTCAGTGACTGTACACTATAAGCATATTCGGTGGTATTGCTTTTGTTTCCATGCTTTTTCTGTATATTGCATGACTGCCTTGGCTGTACATACATGCTGTATAAATAAATGTGCTTTGTTTGAATGTATCCCGTTCGTCGTGTCCTATTTCCCCTTTGAAAGTGCCATCTTACCTCGTAGAATAATTGGTAGTGGGGTTTGAACACCCGAGTAAAGAAGAATCACTGAACCGTCGAGGTCGGCGATAACACCGCTCGGTTATCCCTGTAGCACGGAACAAACCGCTTAAGCGGTTTGTGTCCTCAGCCGACCTGCGGCGTGGTGCAACCCCTCGGTAGGTTACCCGCACGGGTACTTAGGTATATCGACATTCGGCGATTCACCCTATTTCGCGCCGGTAGAATGCGGACTGGGCTGTGGTGAGGTTAAACCCCCACCCGTGACTGGTTCCCGGCGATAGTTCCAGGAGGGTCACGACTGAATTGTCCGTCCGTTGGGCGAGCTGCTGCCATTAGAGGAACGTGGCCGCTCGCACGCCGGCGGGCGCGAATTCGTAACAATATATTGCACACAAAATAAGTTTCCCTTTTTCTTTTAAAAACAAAAGGGAACATCAAGATCAGATCAATCAAATCTATTTGAAGCTTCATCAGCAATTCACTTGAAGAGTGGGAAAAAGATGTGTTTAAACGACAAGGTGTGACAAGCTCAAAGACCTTGCTGAGCCGCCGCAAACGCCTTGTTGAGGTCAAGCGAAGAAGATCGCGAGTGTGTTTGATGGGGTCGCGGTGGGGGAGGTGGGGGCGGCGCCATCCGTTTGGAGTCCTCTCCTGAAGTGCCTGAGAAAGACCTGCCAGAAAGCATCAAACTTGATCACAAACCAATGCCTAATCTCAACCTCATATTTTTAAAAACCTTTTTCCAACGCAAGTGAAATGATTTATTTTCTTTTTGCATCGAGCTTTAAGCACAACTCACAAACAGAACAAACACACTCAAGTGTGTCAATGTAATTTTACATGAACACAATGAACAATACAGATGGTATAAAGGGTTTAAAACCAGGCTCTCGACATCATGAGACCAGGAGTGGGGAGGTGAAGGGGTAAGGTAGGAACGCCTAATAGGCCGACCAAAAAATAAGCTGCATGAGATCTGGCAATTTGAAACTTCAATTCTTTTCAATAACTACTTTATTCTCACTTCTGCCTCTTTCAACAAGGACAGTGCAATGTGGAAAGAGAAGAGTACTGCTATAATCTTCTACGTTCGTATGCAGCACAAGTCTGCAGGGTAGCATCATTGGCTGAGGGTGCTGCTGTGCCTTCTGTAGGTGAGGGCGGGAACTTGGAATTTGGCCAGGGTGCCAGCAATAGCTTGCCAACTCTGCACTCAGGACACCTTGGGATCTTTAACATCCATTAACTAATGCTGGCACACAGGAAACCCAGTTAAACATCCATCAGAGGGATGGCAGACACTTTGATGAATCGCCCTGCCTGTGAAACACCAGGATGACAGTTTATAGCTGGGTCGGGAACTGAACCCTGGCAAGCCAGCTTGAGGCAAGTGTGCATACCTATAGGCCACCTTGCCAGCCCTACTGCCATTATACACAATAAATGATGATCAATTTCAAGCCAGGCCATCTCCATTGTGTCAACTTGACTGGGCTCACCAGGTGTGTGGAGCCTTGAAAAGGATTTTATTTTGGCAAGGTCATGCAAGTCTACATTTCAAAGCACAAATAGTCCCATCACATTCTCAGAGATGCCAACTTTTGGAAATCAGAATTAGGGAGGATTTTCAACCGACACCAAATAATGTGCGCGAAGCGCACATCTCGAGCGCGGAGTGCTCGACCCTTGCGGCGGGGTCCAGGGCCCGCCTTAGGGCCCTGGAAGCTCTGGGGTTCTAGACGCTCTCTAGTGCCCTCTGAGCCCTATTTTGGAGCATTTAACATGTTAAGAATTCCCACTTTTTGAACAAAAAAAGGGGAAAATTGTGCACTTTTTAATGTTACATGTATGTTAATATTAGTAAGTTAGGGGACAATCAAAGATTAACAAAAAGCACAAAAGAAGCAATATTTTTCTTACCTTACTGGCTGGTACTACTGCTGCTTGCTTTTTCCATGGCAGCTTTGCTGAGTGACAGCTGTGTGGCTCTTTTAGCCCTTCTGATTATGTCTTTGCTGTATTCTCTCTGGTAGCAAGGGGTGTTATGAGCTAGTTTTTCAATTAAGAGAGCTTCCAGGGTTTTGACACTCAAATTGGGACGAAATTCAGTATGATTCTTCCGTACAAGACTGAGTGCCCGCTCACATGATGCGTTCGAATGAGGAATGACCAAGATTCCCTTCATCACTTTGCTCAAATTAGGATACTTCTTGGCACCAGTGCAGGGATCTGTGAGCTGTGAAATCCGATGCCACTGCTCATCCACTCTCACTGTCTCAGTAGCAATTGTAGCTATGGAGGCGTCTGCCTGGTAGTGAGCGAATTCACTCTCAAGACTGTCTATGTCACTATCACCGCCACTGAACAGACAGGGGAATTTCTTGATGAAAAACTCCACACAGTCAAACCCCACTTCTTGGTGTAGCTTAACATCCAGCACCTGAGCATGCTTGGCTAATTCATCATCTAGCGGCCAGATTTTGAAGATGTAATTGCAGGCTTTCACATAATATGAGCGAACTGCACTGAAGAAACCTTGGATGTCTGACTCACTCAGAGTGAAGGTGGATTTCTTGAGACTCCTTTGTTCCCTTATATACAGTTTGGCATCGTTCCCAATCATGAGGTCCTCATCATTCTTCTGATGATTTCTGTCAGAGAAGGGTACATTTACCAGAGCAACCGATGACACCGATGGTTTCAAAAACCGTACGAAGATATCTTTCAGAAGACCATTCAATTCTCCGTGCAGGAGATGAATACAGGGTTCGTCTCTTTGGAGCAGAAGATTCCCCTTCTCAAAAAGCTTGTTAGCATATCGAAGGAAGAAACAATAGAGTTTTGTTTGTGGAGACAAGAACATCCTGTTGACACGTTTTTCTCTAGATTCCTGCACAGTGTTTGAGGAAGATGCGCTTTTAGTTGTAGAACTCGTAGTACACTGAGCCGCAGGGCGATCACACTTGCGTTTACTGCCAGCAGAAGAGGTCAGACTCGTAGTACCAGATCCAATTTTACGTTTGAGGAGAGAGCTTGAGGTAGGTGCAGCCAAGGAAGAAGACCTCTGATTCGAAGGTTTTGCTGAGCTTCTATCAAGTGATTTGGCAAAAGCAGAACTTAACTTGGGTCCTTCTTTGCCTGTAGATGGGACTATCACAGTCTTTCTCGACTCTGAAGGAATCTGCTTTGTAGATGAACGTGATGAAGGGCCGGTGATGCTACCTGCTCTCAGCATTGGTTTTGGTGCTGTCCCTGCTGTCTTCTTCGCAGCAGATACTGCAGTGGTAGTGGTGAATGCTGCTCCACGAGTGCTTGATCCTGCAGTGCCAGTACTGGCAGTAGATACAGTGCCGTCCTTCTTGCTCGTTGTTAGAGTCTTGGCTACAGTTGGTTGCATTTTTCTTCGTACTTCTTCTTTGAAGAAGAGGCGAAGTGGCTCCCACTGTTCAATCAGCCTGTCTAGGCACTGACCAAGGGACAGCCACCTTGTTGCGACATGCTTCAGAATCTTGTGTCGGGGCATCACAGAGTTCTTGCAGTGCTTTCACTCCTTTGACGCGTTTACTACTTTTGTCCAAGTAGTAGTAAATATCGATGAGAAAGTCATCTAATTCAATGGGTAAGGCCTGAGCCGCCTTCTTGGCCGTATTGTGCATCATATGGCAAGGGCATCCCATGATGTTGCACTCTGGATTTTGTTTGTGGATATAAGCAGCGACTCCTTTGTGCTTGCCCACCATGACAGAGGCATTATCAGCACAAAAGGAAACACAATTTCCCCACGGAATTTTCCTGTCACTGAACTCATGATCAAGCAGTTTGAAAATGTTTTCTCCAGTGGAATCTTGTTTGCACGCAGGCAAACTTAGCAAACCTTGCTTCACAATCCCAGCACTGTTGTCATTGTACGAAATCAGGACAGGATATAGCTGGGCCTCACCACTGTCATTGCTACCGTCTGTAGCTAGGCTAAATGGAGCTAGTCTAGCAATATCGGCAATAGATGAAGCAGTAACATTTGACAACTCACCAATTACACTGGTCAACAACAAATTTGTTGTCTGCATTTTTTAAGCTGATTTAGGACGAATCTGATGCGCTGAATCCAAAACTCACATTAGTTTTGTTCAATCAGGTCAAGTTTTTGAGATATGGCCACATGTCGTTTTTTACATTTTTGTTCACATGTACGCATGTGTGGAGCATTTTAGAAGACGTTGGTGGGGGTAAAATGTCATGTCAAATAATTGTTTTAATTGGAAATAATTATTTTAATGACAAGAAGTATTCAGGTACGATAGTTCTAGGTGATTATGTCGAAAAGGGATCAGTTTGAAGTCATAAAACCTCAAAATCTTCCAAAAATTGGTGAGGCAAAGCATAAAGTTCGTGGATCAAAACTAAAGTTAATGGGGCAGATTTTGTAATAATGTGATACAAAAAAGTTGTATTTCTTGAAATAACGAACTCTGAAGAATGTACAATACCTACATGCGCCAATTTATGACATGCGCTTCTGCTCAAGCTTGGAGTGCCACAGTACGAACCCAAAGATTGGAGACTGTTCATTGACAGCAGCAAGCGATCACTGAAATGTGTTCTGCTACACAACGGCAACCAGTTTGCCTCTGTACCCATCGCTCACTCGACTACACTGAAGGAGAAGTATGAAGCGGTGAAGTACGTGCTGGAGAAAATTGGTTATGATCAGCATAAGTGGTTTATTTGTGTTGACCTGAAGATGGTGAACTTTTTGTTGGGACAACAGTCTGGCTTCACCAAGTACCCATGTTTTCTGTGCATGTGGGATAGTAGGGACCGTGCTCAGCATTACACGAAGAAGGACTGGCCTGTGCGGGAGGAATTGGTGCCATGCAAAGAAAGGAACGTCATCAACGACCCTCTGGTGGACAGAGACAGAATACTCTTCCCACCGCTGCACATCAAGCTCGGCTTAATCAAGCAGTTCACCAAGGCTCTGGACAAAGATGGTGACTGCTTCACTTACTTGTGCCAGGCTTTTCCAGGATTGACCATGGAGAAGTTGAAAGCTGGCATCTTTGATGGTTCTCAGATCCGTCAGCTCATCAGAGATCCAGAGTTCAAAAACTCAATGAATGAAGTGGAACTGGAAGCGTGGAAGACATTTGTTTTGGTAGTGAAGAACTTTCTTGGCAACAATAAGGCCAGAAACTACGCAGAACTTGTCAACAACATGCTGACTGCTTTCAGAAACCTGGGCTGCAACATGAGCATCAAGATGCACTACCTATTTTCACATATGAACCGGTTTCCTGAGAACCTGGGTTCAATGAGTGACGAGCAGGGGGAGAGATTCCATCAGGACATGAAGGAGATGGAGACCAGGTATCAGGGTCGCTGGGACGCAGTCATGATGGCTGACTACTGTTGGAATCTGAAGAGAGACCTCCCTGCCGCTGAACATTCCAGGAGTTCGAAGAAACGGAAGTTCAAGCCCTGAAGTTTGAACAGTGGTGACGCAACATGCAATTTACTTGTACTTACCTTTATCAATGCCCACCATTCAGATGACAGTAATCGATGTTTCTATCATGTAATCAATAAATGTTGTTGGCAAAACATTTTTTTTCCTTAAAAACATGTTTAGGATGATATGTGTTGACAAAAATCAGCTGATAATGCCACAAAAATGTAATTGATTTTGTCACAAGATCTGATTTTTTCAAATCAACTTAGCACAAAAACCTGACCTGATGGAGAGAAACGGATGCCATTTCCTGATTCAGCAGTGCCAGAATACCCTAATTCACTTGTAGAAATCTAGACAACATTCAGAAAGTAAAAAATTGTTGACCAGTGTTCTTTTTTTCTTCTTTGTTCTTGTTCTTTTTTTTTTTTTTTTTTTCTTTTTTTTTCTTGCTTTTTGTTCTTGTTTTTTTTTATTTTATTTTATTTTTTTTTTTGTTCTTGCACATCTTGCACATCTTGCAAGTTTTTGTTCTTGCACATCCATACTTTGAAGCAACTTTTGAATCTGGAAACATCTTTTGAAATAGAGGTCCAGCATGATCTGAGACTGATATGGGCAAGTTATGTTCCACAATAAATCCACTAAAGAGAAGTTCCGCTCGAGTAACATCCTCTTCCTCGCTTGTCCCTTGTTTGGTGAAATAATTCAGAAGTGTACCGGTACTCGTGCTCGAAGATCTCTCCTTTGCAATGTCTGTGTGCCGTTTGCTTCCAACGTGCTTCCGAATATCATCGCGACCTCCGTGCTCAACTGAAATATCAACGCTGCATACTGTACAATACGCATGATGAATTCCTCTTTCAGACTTTCGAATACACGGGTATTGGAGACTGTATTCGGTCTTGTACTTCTGAGACCATTTCTTGGTCTTCGTAAGCTTCTTTTCTGCCATTTCGTAATCAACATCGAGGGCTTGAAGCATCGGTAACTTCGAAGTCGATGTTCCACAGCTGCAGCGCGACTCGTAGAACTCTAGCGGCTGTTAAATTAAACACCGCACGGTGGTCGCGACCGCCGGGCTGGTACGGTGCCCAGCTGCATGCAGTGAGCGTATCGCATGCATATACACTGTGCATACATACCGCATGCACTGTATTGCACACATACCGCATGCACTAAATCTCAGTGCATGATCGCATAAGCGAGATCCAGACCCAATGTTTCGCTGCTCCTCATTTGAATTTGCAATTTTTTACGTACAATTTGGTAGCAGCGAACGTTATGGAGTTACCACATGCTATACGTAGCAGACGATGCTTTTCATTCAATTCTCATACTAGTACATTCTGATTAGTGAACAGTGCAAAAATATCAAAATTTCGGGAGGATAAGGATAGTGATCGTAAGGGCGGGAGTTTGGGTGAATTTTCGGAAGCCTCCCGATGAAATCGGGAGGGTTGGCATTGCTGCATTCTACACAAAGGTCAAGGTTCCTGGAATGGCTTACGTTGCAGCGATAGAAAGTCAACAGCCCCCCCCACCTTCTCCTCCTCTTTATCACCTACTCACCTCCCCCGCCCCCGCCCCCTGGGCCACCCACCCTTCCCCACAGAAAACCATTACCTGGGTCGCGATGAGTCATTACTTGAAGGGTCTACATCAGAAGAGTGTGCAGATTCTGAACTGTGGAAACCATCTGAAATGGCACAGAATTCAAACATCACTCCCTCAATTCCCTCCAATCCACAATATCTTCACAATCTCACCAGTTCTCACATTCCATTTTTAACGACCAACTCTTTTGTCTGCCATACTCATTTCCTTGTTCTTCCATAAAAGTCGTAAGGATGCAAACACCCTGAAGTGACTCCTATATTACTCACACGAATGCAAAGTTTCATCATTAATGCGATCTTCCGAAGCATCGTACAACCAAGATCACCAAGGTCTCACCGTTGTTCTTGGCAGCAAACTTTGCAGGCGCAGTAGCTTCATCCGCTGCTGAAGGAGCACATGGGAGCTTTGCGGGAGGGGATGCATCCTGTCCTGAAGCAGCCAGATCCATGTCCCGCAGGTGGATCTTGCTGGGCGTCATACGGATGGCAACCGGGTGGACAATGGCAGTCTCCTATGGCAGAAGGGGGTTCTCCTAAGATTACTGTGCAGCATGAGCAAAAACTCAGCATACTGCGCAAACCTGAAGGAAAAGTGTCAACAAGGCAGAACGACATAATCTACAAATATATATCAAAATCACTCTTCAGCTGTTGTAGTGACTCAAATATACACATGGGAAAAAGTATTACTGTTTGCAAAATAATTTTTAAAAAGTATCAAATTCAAATTTTCTCCTCCTTCGTATGCAGCACACGGCTGCAGGTAGTATCACTGGCTGAGGGCACGGCTGCGCCGGTGATACAACGCGCCTATTACAGTACACTGGTACTCATTTCACCGACCTCAAAAAGATGACATGCTGAGTCAACCCCAACTGGTGTTAATTCAACGGTTGACAGGGCTCGAACTCGGGACCCTAAGATTCCAAGCCAACCCTCCATGCAAAGGTTGCCGTTTTCTTTTTTTTCCATCCAATGGTATCTCCCTTTAGATTATCCCCAACAGCTTCTTCAAAGGATTTTTTATTTTTATTTTTTTGTATACCTTGTCGAGGCTCGTATGAGAGCGAACACACAACGCACAGTAAGGGGGGAGGGGGGCACGAGACAAGAGGGGCGGGAGAGGGCAGGACAAAACAGTGGGAACAGAGACATTGGGAGATCTGTGGAAGGGAGAGGGATGGGGTGGGGAACATGGGAAATACAAAATGTACACTACAGGGACTTTCAGGAAGGAAAGCAGGGAATTTGAAGGAGGTGGGCTTGGGGTGGATTAATGAAGGTATTCAAGATCGAGGTTTTGGATAGGGGACAATAGGTGGTCGTGAGCAGCTGTTTTGAAGGCCTGGAGGGAAGAATGGGATTGAACAGAGTGAGAGAGTTTATTCCAAAGGTGGGAAGAAAGAGGAATGAAAGAGTGAAGGTGAACAGTGATTCGTAATTTTGGTAGTTTTACCAGAAGGGGATTGCTGGCGGATCTTGAGCGTCCTGCAGAAATATGCGGGGGGGGTGGAATACCGCAGACAGAGCGGGGGGGGGCGGCGAGACCGGAGAGGAGACGGTCGAACTGCCTGCGGTGAGAGAGCGAAAAACATTCTCATTGCGGGAGATACCAATAATCCTAAATGCCTTGGTTTCCACAGCGTGAATCCGAGTAAGGGGAGAGGAGTACTCCATCAGGCTATGGACGAAAGCTTTGTATGTGGTCAGGAGCTCAGGTGGGCCGAGGAAGGACTTTGCACGACGGAGGATTCCCAGTCGGCGACTGGCTTTGGAGGCCAGCTTGGAAATGTGGCTTTCCCAGGAAAGATCATGGCAGATAGTGAGACCCAGAAGCTTGAATAAAAGAACTTCTTAGATTAAGAGCATTGCAGCAGTTATTCATTTGCATGATACTGACACACATTATTGACTTTTTGAGACATTCCTTGTGTTGTGACATCATTGGAAGTAATTATTGACTGGTCTTCAACCTTACATCAGAGGTTATGTTGCCAGTAGTCCAATTCCAAAGGAATCATGTTTTTCGGTGCAAGCTGTGACATAAGTGACATTCTTATTTTGTGATTAAAAATAAATAAATAACTTTTAAAATGCATATTAATATATATTTTTTTTAATGTTCATTATCTGTCGAACATGCATACATACTTAACCAGGATATGCTTTTATTTCTACTAAATGTAAAGATTTTGTTCTTTTTCTGCCTCATTTCTGGACTTGCACCCTCTGCCCTCTCCCTGGTTTGTCCCCCCCCCCCGATGTATTTGCAGGATGCATGCGGCCAACCAGTAACCCTCTCCTCATGAAACTGCCTAAATCCAGAATCAGTGCACACCTACACTCATTTATTCCTCTTTTTCACCACATGTGGAACCACCTTCTTCCCTCCAGGTCTTCAACACAACTGTTCACCATATCAAGTCATCCCCCATCCAAAATCATGACCTTTTCGCTACCCGTTAAAGCACCCCGCACCCCTCCCAAAATTTTGCTTCTGTACCCATCTTGTCCACTTATTTGCGTTCTTCCTTGCCTCTTATTTGTCCATCTCCATCTACTTTCTCCCTCCGCCATGTTGCTAGTGTTTCTCCTTTCTTCTGCCATTTCCTTGGTTGTGTTGTGTCCCGATTTTGTTATGTGGCGTGCCTGCATGCTTTGTTACGGGCACCATGGTGGCAAAGTTTCATTCCGCATCTTACGATGATGATGGATGGTGGAGATTTTAACTTTTAACCTCAGCAGCGTACAAGCGATCACAATTTTCTTTGTCTTCGTAACTGTTTCTAAAGGAATTGGCTATTTTCTATGACTTAGGTGTGCTTTACAAAGGTTATATGGTTTCTCTTTGTGAGTTTCAAAGCAAAATATATTTGAGAACACCCGATTGTCGAGCCATTTGCTGCATGAATGCGTTTTCTAAATTTGAGCCAAATTTTTTCCACCTGTCACAACACACAACATGTGCGTGCGTGCGTGTGTGTGTGTTGTTGACTTGCATGGTTGAGTCTTTGCTCTGAAATGTCCACGCCCGGTCGTCCCGGGCGAGCGGGTCCGCGCCCCGTCGTCCCGGGCGAGCGGGTCCGCGCCCCGTCGTCCCGGGCGAGCGGGTCCGCGCCCCGTCGTCCCGGGCGAGCGGGTCCGCGCCCCGTCGTCCCGGGCGAGCGGTCCGCTGTATGAATGTGTTTTCTAAATTTGAGCCAATTTTTTTCCACCTGTCACAACACACAACATGTGCGTGCGTGCATGTGTGTGTTGTTGACTTGCATGGTTGAGTCTTTGCTATGAAATGTCCGCGCCCAGTCGTACCAGGCGAGCGGCTCCGCGCCCCGTCGTCCCGGGCGAGTGGGTCCGCGCCCCGTCGTCCCGGGCGAGCGATCCATGTCCAGTCTCAGACTGCCTGTGCCAAATTGCTTTCCCGCATTCTTCATTCCCTGCACTCCTTCATTTGTAAAGTGGGTCAACACTTCTCAAACACAAGCACAGTGCAAAATAATATTTGCATGCAATTGAGGTAGCGGGGGAGCTCCCTCGCTGCACCCGCACCAAGAGCGGTGGGGAGAGCACCCATGGCTGTTAGGCATAATTAAGCAAGAAGTTTCCTCAGCCCGATCACTGCACCCCCCACCGTCAGACGTGTACAAATGAGGAAGATGCTCACATCAAGTCTGTTCTCTCAAAGCCACGCTCAGCATTGCAAATTATAAAAGGCCAGAATTCGGCTGTGTTAGCTGCTGTTGTCAATGCCCAGGGGGTTGTTTGTTGATGCATCAGGGGTGCGAGTACATCTCAGACTGCCTATTCAGGAGATTGTCTGCCGGAGTACATGTTGTGCTGAACCCAGCTGCACTGGGTTACGAGGTGCAGGAGTGAGTCGTACCCGGGCCAGTGGCAAGCGACCCTTGAGTCAAGGGCGTGCTGCAGTCCCCAGGGTGTCTCACAGCTCCATAAACACTCAGACCACACCACTACACCACCCAACCCCTCATCCCCCTAACCCCCCCCCCCACCCCACCCACAATATATGGCCTGATAACTCTGCGTGGTCAAGTGAGGGAGGGGAGGAGTTCTGGTGGTCAAGGGTCGGAGGACAACGGATCTTGGCGGAGTGAACGGAGAGAGCGGAACAGAGTCCACAACCAATTGGAAGAGCCAGACGCCAGACCAGGCACAGTTTTAGACAGTATACTTGCAGATCTCCTTACACTTATTTGTTAAGCCTATTTTCTTACATGTTTTTTCTTTGTTTCCGTCTCGTCCACTAAGGATGCACTAAAAGAGTATCAAAGATTGCCCGGGTCTACTGATCACATTTATTGCATCTTCCTCTCTGCACATCACTTGCCAATCACCCCAACCCTCACTGTACCTCCCTCAGACCACACACCGTGGACACCACCATCTTTCCTCCTCCTTAGTGACTGGGCTTGCGTTTGTCCGTTGACCTCGCCTGGTAATCGAGAGGTTGAAACCACTTCGAACTTTCTAACTTCCTCAGGGAATGATCCTGATGATGCCTGTCATGTTGGAATATATAAGATTGTGGAAGTTTTCGGATTGGGTTAACTCAGTCCTGTCTCTTGCGTTTGTAAATAATTGCATTTATTTTGCCGCACCTCACTAATCCTTTCTGTACATATTTTCTGTGTAATAAATCCCCTGCCTATTGTACACATACCTTTCCTTGTCCTTACTGCGAATAAATTATTTGTTATTATAAATGCACCTAGTTCGTAGCATCTTTGCCTCCATTGTTCCAGCAGAGTCCGTGCATAGCGTTAACCGGCAAGTTATACCCCACAGATTGGCTCAACACATTAGCCGGTGTGTACTCAGCAGCTCTGCACGGCTGCACCTGATCAGGTAAGGAAAGACAAGTATGCATCGAGGGCACGAGCCCCCCTTGATATTGTCGTCCAAAGGTAAGGTAAACCACACGAAGTAGTGACACCCTGCCAGGATTGGCGGTACCAATCGGCATTCGTGGTTGCTGAACAACCCGCCGGCACGCAGTTATCCATGCTTGGTGGCCTCAAGACCGGGTGTTCGAGAGGAACTCGAGCGCTTCCTCTGCATGGCGAACATCAAATCCCGGGCCATAACAAAAAAAAAAAAAAACACACACACACACATACACATACCTTTCAAAATGACATAATCCGCCCCAGAAGGCTCAGTCCACGTGTGCATACACCCAAGAAAACATCAGCGTTCAGGGAATCATACATGTATATTGTGTGTAGGAGATAAGTATTGTAACTTAAAATGGCTCACAAAGCTTCTGAAATAAGCAGAAAATACTTGGAAAAGTACCTGGGAGAAAGGGCTGTGCCTCTGTACAATGAAAAACTCGAAGAACTTTCTCAGTTCACCGAACGGTCAGCTGCTCGTCTGGCAAACTCCCAACAATGTGGGCCGGTGCAAGGCCTAGGTGGACGGGCGTGTGCAACACAAACCCCCAACAGATCGTGACAAGTGAATCGACTTTGAACTGTGGGAGTGCCTCCTGTGAACATGGCAGGCTTCGTGATATATTTAATGGATGTCTCCAAATGGGAAGAGAATGCTGTGCATCATTACCGAGTAACGGTAACCAACTCTTTGGCAAAGGACATCTTCACAACGTGAAAATACACAAAGCTTGTGTATCTGGTTTGGATGGTTCTGAACAACGATGGGAAGGACATATCTGGGGCTTGTGAATGTAGACGGTAAGTTTAAAATTATACTTACTTTTAGTGGGAGCTATGGAGCTGTGAAAGCTGTTAGGGTTACATTGTTTGTTTGGTTCCAGGGCCACAGAATAAATTGCACTAGATTTTTGCATCGATTGCTTAAAGAACAGTCTGTGAATGTATTTTTTGTTTTGTTTTCTTTTTAAATGTTCACTGCAGCCATCCACTTGTAATGATAGGAAATTAACACACCACTCAGTCTCGTCCATGAATATTTCTCATATTTCCTGTATTTTCGTGAGTCAGATTTGAATCCGGTAACACAACAATTATGGTTAACCACTTTTAAATTGCCACTTTCGTTTAAATGCTGAAAGTTTTTATGAAAAGACGATGTCACAGATTTTGCGCGAGCAACGGCAAGTTAAAAATGCCCGACGAGCAGCACAGAGTCAGTGAAAACGCTCACACAGCGCATATGTGAAAGAACTCGTTAGCATTCATGCACCATTTTGAAAGTCGCGTATTAGAAGTGCCATTTCCAGCAAATCAAAGTTATTGGGCTTACCATGTAGGTTGAGCTGTCATCCAATCAAAAAAAAACAAAAAACATTCAACTCACCCAGTCAGCTCATTATGGTGGAAAATGGCTGAAGGGGTACACAGGAGCACGAGTAATTTATATTACCATGCACTCGTGAGACAGTGGTGCATTAGTAAAAGAAAAAGCAGCTTAAGATAGACCCATGCACATGGAGGTAACGGTTAGTGCTGCGAGCTAATCAAGAAAACTTACAGGGTCGGCTGGAGTGATGTTAGTGTCAAACCGAGTGAGGGTTTGACAGCTGGAGGAGCGATCACTGAAGGTCTCCCACTGCTGAAGGCACAACCAGTGGTGGCAGCACAGAAAAGCAGGAAAGGGAGGGGGTGCAGGCAGGTATGTTAAATGCCAATGTGGGAGAAAAGGTAAATGGCATCGTCAGTAAAATAAAAAAATTAAAAGGCCAAAAATACAAAGGATGGGATGGTCAAGGCTCGGAGAGATGCAACAAAATCATGAGAGAAGCCAGGCACCAAAAAGGAGGCGAGATGGAAGGAAAAGCTCAGGTTAACAAAAAAAGACTTGCGCATCGATTTTCCTCCCTCACACCCTCCCAACATCAAGTGAAGAAACTCACCTCGCTGTTCTGTTGCAGGTCAACCCAAGTCTGGCTGATTGACGGCGATTTATTTGCAACCGTTTCAACAGGTGAGCTTGCGAACGTGGCATCTGAGTGCTTTTCGGACACGTCTGTGAAACCAAATGAAGGAAAACAAAGCAAAACAAAAGGGTGTAAAAAAAACCTCAAGGTCCACAACAAAGAGCTAACAAAGGCTGCAAGTTGAGACCATTTCACGTTCAGTTCCATTCCATGGTCAGAAGGTTTACAATGCCAACAATCGTAATCAGAGAACAGGATAAGACGTAGCAAAATAATGAAAGTTTAACTCTCAATTTCTACCAGTTTAAAAGCTGTATCGGCTTTTTGGTAGGACTATTTAGGCGAGTGCAGCATGAGTCGAGGGAACTAATTTTAAGTCTCAACCAATCAGAGTGCTTTCATGTGTCACATTACATGTAAAATGGCAGTGTCCACACAACAATAATCTGTTTGTCATGTCGACAAAAAAAAAATTGTCTTTAAAGTGTTTTATGCACTCCAAAGAAGTGAAAAGTTGACACGTACACCCATTTACTCCACTCGAATGAACGAAGTATCGTGAATGTTTGAGAATATATCATTTGAATCAGATGGCGATGGCGAGGTTATTGCAAGAAATCAAAGGCTCAGAAACAAAACCGGAAACCTCATGCTAGCAGAATCAACCCCACCCCCTCCCAGGTAGCCCCTGCTAGTATAATATAATATAATGTAATATAATACAGGTTCCCTTACAAGGAACATCAACAAGTGAGAAAGCCAGTGGGCCCATCAAAACCTGTGTATTAGTTGCTCTTTCCTATTTAAATTCTGAGCATAAAGCAATGAAGGAGCATGTACCATTTCTTGGGCCTTTGGTACGACTCAGGCAGGGTTGGTTTTGAATGGCTAACCTCCCAGACTCAGAGCAGGCACTAACTATGACGTCACAGAATCTGTTCAAATAAGCCAGGCCATTGTACATTGGTCGATGCGACCATTGACTTTGAGAGTAGTTTGGCAGAACTTAGGCTCTAGGAAGGACAGGAAAGCATTCCCCAGGAATTTGCCAAGAACATGCTAACTATTCTTATTTGGGACAATCTTGATTTTTGGGGAAGAGACCCTATACAGGCAGGGTACAACATTCCATGCCATCGGTCTCAGGATTCAAACTTATATTACAGAGTCCGCTTGTCTGTCTAGAAGGGAATTGCTAAAGAAGGGCACCCAGTCTTTGAAACCTTCTACTGGTCAAATTGAAGAGTATCATCTTCAAAAAGGCAGGGACTTCTCCACATTCTTCATGACACGAATAATGCACTGTTTTACGACGACTGCTTTCACAAGACTTTGAACAAGGCCTTTGTCATCGAGGAGGTATTTACGATGACGAAATTAATCGTATGGCGACAGACTCTCCTCATTTCCTGGGTGGAATGAATTTCACTCCACTCCAGGAGACCAAGACATTAAAGAAGTCAGCCAATCATAAGCAGTCAGTAATTGAATCCTCACCAACAGAAATGGAAACTGTGAAAGAAATCCTGAATAAAATTCGAGAAACAGCCGATCGATTGAACACATGGTCCTAATTTTCTACAAGGGAATATATTCTGAGGTCCAGCAGAGGAGATGGACTAACCGATTGATCCCTTGTCCGGCTAGGGGAATTTCATACCTACATGGCCTTTTTTGCTCTTATAGTAAAGCAATTCGCTGATGCCGGTATGAAGGATATTCTGATAGAACCAGAGGTCATAGCTGAAGGGTCCATCAATGGTGTGGTAAATGGACATTATTATCATAACAGGAGCATGCAACATCATTCTCATGCGAGCAAAGAATGCCAACAACGAAGGATGCTCAACATACAGAACGCACCTTGTACTAAGATGCGATCTTTTCACGATAACTACAGCCCATGATCAATCCCACGATGGATGTGGATGGACAATTTCAAACAATGAAATGTCCATCATATGGGTAACAATGGCCCCAGTATCAGTGTGTCCTTGAAGTAGTTAATTGTAACTGTGTGAAAACTCACTGTGAAGGAGGGTTGTGCTCATGTCACAAGTTAGATTTATTTGCACCAATTTGCGTGGGTGTAGGAACTAAATTTCATTACATGACAAAGAACAGCATCTGCGGGGTGATGGGGTTGTCAAAGTTAACGAAGACAGGGTGATGACAGATGAATAGTGTAAAATGCTCGCGGTTTATTGCATTATTTTGTCATTTCAGGCTGTCTCCACTTATCTAAAACTATTTGGGTATTACATTTCCTGTTCAATGGTTAATAGACACAATCATCTCCCCTTTGAGATGTCAACACATTTTGTGACGGTACTTGAAATTACTGCAGTCTGGTACAACTCTTGGAGGCCTGGAACAAGCTTGTTTCCCCTCTGTTGGACCCTTTCAATGATGTAGTATTTATATTTGTAGCTTTGACAATAGAAATACCAACATATGTCTGAATACTTCCAAGATCGGTCTCAATAAGCTTTTGTAGAGTGAGCCAAGTCTGATGGGGAATAAAAATGAAATGAATGATGATACAGGACATGATCAAGGCTTGTGGACGAGCTCGAGCAGAATGGAAGGGAACAAAATGGAAAGGGAGAAACACCAACAGCAGAGTAGAAGTGAGAGTGAGCGAGTGAGATCAAGGGCAGGGGGATAAGGACACGTGGAGGCGAACAAGCCACACACACACACACAAGTTCAATGAAACACAATATGAGGAAGGGGAAGGTGGGAATGAAACAGAAAAGGAATAAACCAACCAACAACGAACAACAAAAAGAGGTGAGGGAGAGGGGGGAAAATTCACAATAACCTAGAAAAAGGGAAGGCTTGGGAATGGGGTAAGTTGGGGGTAAAAGGGATCATGAGTATGGATGAGGGTAGTGTTGACTTCAGGTAGAGTGAACAGCTATCTTGAAGCTCTGGAGGGAAGAATGGGACTGAACTGACTGGGGAAATTGGTTCCACAGGTGAAAGAAAAGAGGATAAATGAGTGGAGGTGAGCAGTGAGTCTGGATTTCGGACATTCAACAAGAAGAGGATTACTGGAAGACCACGTACGCCCTGCAGAAACCTGGGAGGGACAGAGCCAATGGAGGGCAGAGGTCAGGTCAGGTCAGGTATGGGAGCATGTGCCAGAACAGCGCGTTGCTGCTTCTACTTTCCGCCGGTACTCCAGGGGCTTCCGTCTGGCCATCCCCCAGGCAGATGCCAGGCCCATCCCCATCTCCTTGAGATGATGGTCAACCTGCTGCAACCATGAGGCACGTGGTCGGCCCACTGGCCTCCTCCACTCATGAGACTCCCTCGCTGAGAGAATCTGGTGAGCAGGATCAGTGTCAGGAAAACGAACCACATGTCCATACAGCCGCAACTGACGGTCACGGACTATGCAGGTAACAAATCTCATCCGAGTCTCTCTCAGCAACCGCTCGTTGGACACAAAATCCGACCAGCGATAGCCAAGGATTCTCCGAAGACACCTGGTACCAAAGGAATTAAGTCTCCGTCTCAGATCCTTGGTCAGAGTCCAAGTCTCGCACCCATAGAGCAAGACTGGAAGTACCAAGGACCTGAAGACTCGGACTTTCGTCCTCCCGCACAGGTACCGGCAGCGCCACACCCCATGATCCAGTGAATCCATGACTCCCCAGGCCCGACCCAGACGTCTATTGACCTCTGACTCGCAGCCAGCAGAGACATGAATATCACTGCCAAGGTAAGTGAATCTCTCCACGACCTCAACATCCTCACCACAAACAGACACAGACAGGACAGCAGCATCCAAGATGTCACCGAAAGCCTGGATCTTAGTTTTGACCCAAGAAACCCATAATCCCAGCGGCTCTGACTCCTCATTCAGCACCTCCAGGGCCCCCAAAAGGATGTCTTAAGTCTCCGCAAAGATGACTGCATCATCTGCAAAATCAAGGTCCAAGATCTTGACATTCCCAAACGATGCACCGCAACTTGATCTCTCCGACATCCTCCCAAAAATCAGGTCCATACAAGTGCTGAAAAGTGTGGGGGCAAGTACACATCCCTGACGAACTCCAGTAACAACTGGAAATAAGTCAGAGGTGGTACCACCACACTTCACAGCACTCTCAGTACCAGAGTAGAGTTCAGACATCAGATCGATCAGTTTTGGTGGCACCCCACGAAGACCAATAATCCTCCAGAGGACATCCCGATTCACTGAATCGAACGCTTTACAGAGATCAACATAGGCTGCAAGCAGCCCCTGCCGAAACTCACGTCTGCGTTCGGTGAGGACACGAAGGGCAAGGATACGGTCAATCGTTGACCTCTTTGGTGTAAAGCCTGACTGCTCTGGACGCTGGTGCTCAAGCAGATGGTGGCGAACCCTATCAAGAATTATCCGAGCAAAGACCTTGCCCGGCACTGAGAGCAGCGTCACCCCTCGGTAGTTGTTGCAGTCTTGGCGATCACTCTTCCTTTTCCAGAGTGGGACAACAAGGCCCCTCTTCCAGTCAGTTGGGATGATGCCTGTGTTCCAGGCAAAGCACAAAACTGCATGCAACGACACGAGTGCAGCATTTCCACCAGCCTTGAGAAGTTCGGCATGGATGCCACAGATCCCTGGAGCTTTGCCCCGTTTCAAATGGTTCACCGCAGCCCGTGTTTCCACAAGTGAAGGTGGACCACAGTTGATTCGAGGGTCAGCAACAGGGATTGTAACACCCTTGACGTCCAACTCGACAGCTGGGGGATCAGCCTGGTACAACCGCTCAAAGTAACCGGCCCAGCGGGCCTTCACTTCAGACTCCTCTGTCAAGAGCCTACCACTCTCTGCGCGAACTGCAGTGCTCCGAGGGATGGGCTTGGATGAACGTAATGCGCGAATTCCCCTGTAAGCGGGACGAGCATCACCTGTCCACAGGTGATGCTCTACCCCCTCACAGATTCCTCGCACATAGGCCTCCTTGTCCACCCTCAGTGCACATACAGTTTTACCCCTCAGCTCCCTGAACAGCTCAGCTCTGCCATTCAGCCTGGCCCTGCGACTCTGGTCAATGGTATCCAGTGTCCCTTGAGAGACAAAATTTTTCTTTGCCCTGCGGTGAGCTCCAAGGCATCCACCGGCAACATCAAGGACGGTGGTCTTGAAGGCGCTCCACAACTCTTCAGGACCCCCCAAAAGCACCCAGACCCCCCAAGTGTCCACTCAGCCTGTTCGCAAACTCCTCAGCTACTCTCTCATCCCTGAGCTTGGCAACATCCAGCCTAGGCTGGGATGGTACCATTCTCCAGGATTTAAGGTGCAGCTTTAGAGTTGCTACAACAAGCCTGTGGTCAGTAGTGAGGAACTGAGCACTCCGGTAGACCCTGCAGTTCTGGATCATCCTCCAACGACCGTCAATGAGGACATGGTCAATCTCCTTTGCCACACCGCCAGCGTTGGAATACCAAGTCCAGCGATGAGCTTGTGGGCGCTGAAACCATGAACCAGCCACCCTAAGTCCATGACTTCTTGCAAAGTCAAGGAACTTAGTGCTATTCTGGTTCATAGTTCCTGACCCATGGGGACCAACACCACCTCATAACCATCCCTATCAGTTCTAGTCGATGCATTGAAATCCCCCAAGACTAGAAGTGTATCTCGTCTGGGGCACTGATCAACCACAGACTCGAGTGTGGCGTAGAATGCATCCTTCACGGTGAGATCACTCGCCTCAGTCGGAGCATAAACAGAGACCAGGGAAATGACACCTAAGGAGTGACGAATCCTTAATCTCATAATACGCTCGTTGACCGGTGTTACCTCAATTATCCTTGGGGTCAGCTTATTGGACACAGCTACAGCAACTCCTTGGGTATGGTAACCATAAGAGCGACCAGACCATAAGTAGGTATAACCACCCACCATTATCTCGCCGCAATCCGGTCTCCGAACCTCAGAGAGAGCTGCAATACCGATGTCCAAACGCTTGAGCTCAGATGATAACAGAGACAGGTGATCATCCTCTCTTAGGGATAGGACATTCCAGGCACCCACCCAAAGGGACCGCCTCAGGTTAACCCAAGGAGACCGCCGTCTGGTGGACGACACCTCAGCACCACTCCGACACACTCTCCCGCAATCTGACCCAGGGATGTTACCCCGTGGTTTCCCTCCTCTCAAAGATTGGGGGTCCCGAAGGCTTTGCCCCAATCCCGTCATCCGGTGAGCTGCCCTGCGAAGGGACGCTGCGCAGGAGGTACTCCCACGGAGTGGGTTTTCAGATTTTTTTGCGTTTTGCGGAATGAAGGGTTTTACGGTGGCCGGAGTGCAAATCGTGCCACCAACCTCCTAATAAGAAGTAACCCAACTGCAGGAGGACGTCTGCAGACACAGTTGGGCACTAGATATGGATGGCCGTTGGCTTACAAGGAGCTCCTCCGCCCTTTGACAGGTTTTGTTTTTAATCCTTCTGGGTGTCCATATCCAAACACCCCCCTCACCAGAAAACCTGGTGGGGGAGACGGTTTAGTCACCGACAACCCGGGGCAACGGGGCAGCGGGTGCAAGAACAAAAAAAAGGAGGCAGTAGAATACAGAGAAGCCACCAATCTGCAATGTGAAAGTAACAAGCCTAAACATTCAACTTCATCGCAGAAGATCCCAATGATTTTGAGGCTCTTGCTTTCCACGGCATCAAGAGTGGCAAAGTGTGAGGCAGTGGCTTCAGCCCAAAGGGGAGATCAGTACTCCATCAAGTTATGAATGAAGGCCTGATATGTTGTCAAAAGTTCAGACTGCCCAAGGAAAGGCATTGCACAACGCAAATTGGTCTGCCCAAGATAGATCATGGGCTGATGGTGAGGTCCAAACGTTTGAGTGACTTGACCTCTTCAAGTGGTTTGTTTGGAAAGTAGATGGGAGGGTTTGCGACACATTACTTCTGGAAAGACAGGGTGAATGTGTGGGATTTGTGGGGTTGAAAGACATACGAGTATTCCAAAGGTTGAACCAGCTACTAGTTCTATCAAGGTCTTCAAAGAGTGAAGAGGCTGCTGCCTGCCTGTGTGAAGGATGGGAAATGATAAGAAAGTGTGGAATAATCAGCCGAGATAGGCAGGATTTTCCAGGGAATCAGAAAGATCATTGATGAAAATGAGGAACAACACTGGGCCAAACACCCCACTTTGATGACAGGGAGAGAAGATGAGAGGATATCTCCATAACTCTCCGAGACTTTCAAAAATCAGATCATGTGATGCCTTTTTATCTCCGCCACTGAAGGTGGAAGAAGGTTGTGTTATCACCACTGTCTGTCTGTTTGTCTGTCAGCAGCACATCTCAAAAAGTTCCGGACAGATTCGGACAAAACTTGGTGAACAGGATGGGTCTGTGAAGGGCGAATTGGTTAGATTTTGGTGAAGATCCGGATTCGGCCTATCAATGGGATGTAAAACAAACTGTTCAGCCTGTCAGAGGTATGCACCCCACTGAGTGCTGTTCTAGTTTGTGCTGTTTAAATGTCCAAGCACTGCCCAAATAGTTAAAGGCCTTTGTTTTTTTTTTAGCCGTAATTCATCAAAGCAGATGACACCGAGGCTTCCCACCAGAGATACCGCCGAGCTCCACACAGCTAAGGACACGGTCCCGATAACACGCGGAACCATTGTCATTGACAAAACCTTGCCCTCCTCTCTTCAGTGCCTGGCACCAAGCTTTCTTTGCCTCCATACTACAAATCCACCAATTTTTGAAGGTTTATCTCAGACAATTACAGAGATATTCGGCCTCAAAGTTGGAGAAATTTACAATTTATTGCAATATTTGACATTCGTATCACTTTCACATTTTTACGATGTCAAGTATACACGACTAAAAAGCCTTAGCTGGTACTTCCAACGGGGCTCTGTGCTTGCCTGAATCTTCTAAGCCCAAATTTTATTTCATAGGGGAAAAAGAGCACAGTGAAGTTGGCATCAAGGCTAAAAATGGCACTTTTTGACTCCACATGACCAACGGTGATGACTTCATTTGAGGTAACTGGCAGGATTTCAGTTAAACTTTTAACAGAAGTTTGGGCATGTTGTTAGCTATAAAAAAAAACGTGTAGAAAAAGAAAAAGTAATCCACCGTTTTCGGAACAAAACTTTTTTTTAAGGCACATTTAGATTTCAATTTGCGGGCTATCACGTTCGACAGAATTTCTCAATCGATGCATCAGGAATCCACACGACGGCACCGAGTCACCTTTGTCATCATCAATATCGATGAGTTTCGGGATGAGTGTCTCGGGAAGTCTCTCTGGCAAATCGTATCCATTCTTCCGTGCCACCACAAGGTGAAACGCCGCACAGAACTCGTCCAGTGTGAGCGCCCCGTCCTGGTCAAAATCGGACAGCTCCCTGGACAGTTTGAGGACGCTTTCAGAAACTAGCCTATATACTTAATCATCATCATCCCGTTAAAATGTCAGCATGCATCAGCAACATGTTTATCAACCAGCACCGTGAGGGAATTCAACAAAAAATCCGAGCAGACATTGACCAGTGATACATTCGAAATGTGACATCATGTGGACCGCACAAACAGGCCTCAAAGCAGATGAAACAGCAGAAAACAGAGGAGGTAACATCGGAGCGAACACTTTGGACTGGACTCCCGTAAAACGTTGGCCAAGCAGAGCAAAATGGGTCGACACCATGGCACTTTAAGAGATTTCACTTTGCTTCAATGACAAATTAACGACGTGTTTAAATCAAGGCCCAGAAAAGCCTTACCAGATGTGTGAAAGCTCCATGATAGGAAGTTTGGACTTGGTGAAGAATTCTTTGGCCGCAGAACCTATAAATAAAGAATAAAACAAAATTAAGAAAAGACCAGATGGAACGACCCAAAAGTACTGAATCGTTGGAACAATTGCACAAGTGGTCAACATCTCTGACGGAATGATAGCAAAAAATATGGTATGTTTTGGAAACCATAGAGAAAGTGCCAAGCTCCCCTGCTGGCACACAGAAATGTTTCTCACCTGGAATGAGCCCTGCCAGGTCGTGCTGGATAGTCTTGAACTGGTTAATGTAGTAATCCCTCTGCTCCTCAGTGATACGCCAAGGATCGTCACTGTAGCTCATCCGCTGCTGAGCATCCTTGGTTGCGACCCGTGCTGGGGTCTGGTCAGACTGAGGTTCAATGTAAACTAATTAATAAATAGACCATCACAAACATCTCTTTTACAAGAGCATTATAAAGGCTCGAGTTAATCAGTTCAGCAGCTAACCTTCACAACCTCCCTTAAGGACAGCGTCCCATGTCGAGAATACCTGATAGAGCCAACACTTATTTACTGCGGGTAATCGGGGCACACCCTAAACAGCTGCTTCATTCTCCCTTGGGTGCTCTGAAATTTGATGGTCATAAACCTTAACGGTTGCAGTAAGGTCAATAAAACATGGTGCCGATGCATGGTTATGAACAAGTGCAGGAAACAATTCCTCGTACAACTTGGAAAGTGCAAGCTATTTAATAATAACAGGCCTACATTGGGCCTTATGAAGTTGCAGCGGGAGGATGGTACATGCTTGCTTTCATTAAGAGCTGTGGCTCAAAGCCGCAAAGGGCTCCAAGTAAACACAGCCAAATGAGGTCGCTCAAACCACAATCAACGATTTCTGCTTTGCCAGATACCCATTTAGCATGGCCGTGTTATGATGAAACAGAAATGGAATATTCTGACCCTTCTTGTTGCTTCCCTTTTAAACCGCATCCATGGTACATTTTTACTGAACTGGAAGACCCAAAGCACACGCTACTAGAACGAATGAAAAAGAAAACCGAAACTATTGGTCTCTCAAGTAGCTTTAAGAGGTTCAAAGAGATGCGTAATTGGTGAGGCATTTCATGGTTGGCGTGGGTTGAGCATTTCACCACCTCTGCTTTAGACCCGAGCACTAACCTTCCCTAAGAGAGCTACGGCAGCCTTCGCACCCCACCTGGACGGTGACATGGTGCGCAGGTGGGGCCGGCCCGTCATCCACGGCTGCGACTCCCCGCGTGTTTGTGAAGCTCACCCAGCTGTCCTGCTGGGGGGTTGCGGAACCGACCGGCCAATTGCCTTCCCCGGATCCTGCACACAAAGGCAGGTACGGTGGAAACGGCAGCTGCAGTTGCAGGACAAACGCCGCCATGAACTTCCAGATGCATTGCTGCTCTGCTGATCAAACCTGGAAAGTCAACTCAATCCAGCTACACAGACAATGCAAAGCAAACGAACGCCAAATGCTTCCTTTTGTCTGCAAGCAATGCCAAAGAGGGAAATGCACAAATCAAAGCACGTGCCACGTGTCATACGAATCTGGTCGTTCATCCACCGATAGTTTGTCAAATCTCCACCAACAGAGTCACTGTAGAGTTCTGAATTGGTTTCACCGTGTGTTGCAAGAAAAGCTTAATTCGTTTTATGCAAATCTGCAAGCGAATCAACTACGACTGAATGAATGAATGGAATGAATCACATTTATGTTTTAGACGTCGCTGCAGATAGACAAGACAAAATTTTACAATGTACAAGTCAAGCCGATTTTGCTAATGAAAATAATTGGAAAACAGCTTTTGACATGCTGGCATGACTTGCAAACAACTCAAGTCCTTCCTTTCATGTTCAGACCTTTCAGACAGTTTCCACAACTAAACCACCTATCCATTTGTCCGACCAAGAGTATGCGGCAACACAAAGCCAATCCAGTGACCTCAATTTTTGGGCCAACTCTCACACGTCAGGCTTTGACTGCATTACACGGGAAGCCATGTATGGACGTCATTGCGAGCGCGAGACCTTATTATGAATGAATCTTAAAAAATAAAAAATAAAAATAAAAAAGCCCCTTTTGTGGACAATCGTAAAAACGGACCAAATTGTATTTGTTGTCAGATGGGAAAATGCCGCACTTGCACTCTATGGGAAGACTAACTCGGAGAGGTCACATGGTTTGCATTTGCAGACGGTGTGGTCTCACCCATCGACCTCTCGGTGAAGGGTTTCCAGGACACAGGCTGCCCGCGCTCCGCGGCTGGATGCCAACCGGTCGGGGAGCCCGGAGGAGTGTGCTGTGGGGACACCGCGGGAGATGTCTGCTCCTGCGGAGGAGACTTTGATGACATCTGGAATGAGAAACACATCACCCTCGTACAAACACTCATTCTTATGAAATGGACCATTGATAAGGATTAGTATTGCTTCGAGAACCTGGGGACTATTGACATCCAATTCAAATCAATGAAAGTCTTCGAAAAACATACATTTTAACTCGATTTCTGAAGGCCAAACCGATTTATGTATTTTCTGTTAATCGGATATCATTTTCATGAGCTGCAGACAAAAGTGAGCAATCTTAATCTTGGTCTTAAAACAATTCCCGATATATATATATATATATATATATATATATATATATATATATATATATATATATATATATATATATATATATATATATATATATATCCATGTGAAAAGAAGCAAATCTGCCAAAGCAGCAATTGCTGCAAAGAGATACAATGAAGAAAAACAAAAGCACGAATCAGGTTCGACCAGGTGACAAAACCTCGAAATGTCCGACACGCAGAACATACTGAAACAGTCCCCACGGAGGCCGCGGATACCATGAGCAGAGCCAAGCCATAACGAGCAACAGACTTTTACATGCAGAGAGCATTTGATATAATGAATACCAGAGTAATTCCATCAACGACACGGAACAGCAGGAGTGCATCACGACCGGCCAAGACGGACCTGCCTCCGAGCATTGCGCACATTCATGCCACGATCGCCATGAAAAACTACAAGCGAATGTTATTGAAGATCACAGAGGGTCTCGCTACCGCTTCACATTATTGTTTTCCACCTGCTTCTCCAGGATCCTTTGGGTCGTGGCAGGCCCGGTGCTCGGAAGCTCTTGTGCGTTGTGCAGCTTCTTGTTATAAACCCGCCCTGGTGGTGGTGGCAGGACAGCAGCAGAGCCATACGGTCCCTGCGGACCTTCGTGCTCATAGTGACCCTGTGCCGTGTGCCACGACTCCGCCTCGCCTGGAGCAATGGTAAATCTGGGTAGTTCGTGCACTGCAATTCAGGCGATAGGATACTTAATCAACACAAGATCAGCAAGGGGGTTCAAAATGAGAGGGTTGAACCTGCATGCAGACAGGTTCGGTAAGGAAGGAGGTGTTGGAGGAGGGTGGGGTAGAGGTTGGACTCACCCGTCCCAATGCTTTCTAGACGAACCGGCAGTCCAGCCTGGGACACAGCTATCAGTTTGAGAGCGATATAAAACTGGCTCCTGCCAAAGTATCCCAACCTTTTTGCACCGCAAAGATCCGTAATCTACAAGGCAGAAAGGCACGACGAATCAAAATGCATCCGTATGAACAAACCCTTACGACCGGTGCGACTCAAAAGGCCATTCTACCAAAACAAAGACGACGACTAAATACTTCGTCGATTGATTGAAAAAAAAAAAAAGAAAGAAAATAACCACGACCAGAAGCAAATAAATGCCTCCAAAAGAGAGGAAGTTTCACATCAGCTCAATATGGATCAGGAATTGTGGTATTTACACACAATCCTGCCTCAATGAAGGTACCTGGTCTGTACATCAGCTTCACAGGCTGCATAAACACCAGAACTGTGTCATCATGGGACAAACGAGTGTTTGTTTTGACATGATGCACGTCACGCTCTCCCACACATGAATTTATTTGATTTTCGTGGCAAACCATTTCAGCTTCCCACACTGCAGGATCAGCTGATTAGGTTGCAATTGAGGCCGGCAGCAGCTTTTGTTTTTCCACACCGCAGGACCAGACCCAACGTTTCACCAGATGATTACCTTTTTTTTGTAACATCAACATCATTGCACGAATGAAAGAATAATGCCATCTGGGCCAACACGTATCGCATCGAAGAGCTAAAAAAATATATGGGCGACGGCGTACTACGGAACAGCATGAAAGCAAAATCAAAAAAGCATTTGGAACAAAATCCATCACACAACCACATCAGGGAAATTTTTTTTAAAAGCGTGCTCAACACAAGTCATCAGGGTGGCAGCCGAGAGGTTTAAATTGGCATCTAGCTCAAAAGGCAATTTATGGCTTCAAGAAGCAATTTGCCGCAAATTATTATACGCTTTGACACGTAAGCAAGCACGAAGGAAAAAGCTTGTGTTAATTGAGTGCTGTGTGTGGCAGTGAGAAATGTGGTTTCAGACACATGCTTGGTGTGGAGTGGTGTTGCCCGTGTGGTTGGCGCTCGAGGGGGCACGTGCCTGTGCGGGTGGCGCTCGAGGGGGCACAAGCTTGTGTTAATTGAGTGCTGTGTGTGGCAGTGAGAAATGTGGTTTCAGACACGTTTGGTGTGGAGTAGTGGTGCCCATGCGGTTGGCGCTCGAGGGGGCACGCGCCCGTCCCGGTGGCTCTCGAGAGGGCACGCGCACGTGCGGGTGGCGCTGGAGAGTGCACGCGCCTGTGCGCGTGGTGCTCGAGGGGGAACAAGCTTGTGTTAATGGAGTGCTGTGTGTGGCAGTGAGAAATGTGGTTTCAGAGACATGTTGGGGGTGGAGTGGTGTTGCCCGTGCGGTTTGCGCTTGAGGGGGCATGCGCCCGTGTGGTTGGTGCTCGAGGGGGCACGCGCCCGTGCGTGTGGTGCTCGAGGGGGCACGCGCACGTGCTGGGGGCGCTCGAGGGGGAACAAGCTTGTGTTAATTGAGTGCTGTGTGTGGCAGTGAGAAATGTGGTTTCAGACACATGTTGGGTGTGGAATGGTGTTGCCCGTGCGGTTGGTGCTCGAGGGGGCACCGCTCAGAGGTAAACCCCCAGCAAAAACATTCTTAGCTCATGAATTAAGAAGGTTTTTACTTTATTCATACAATCCTATATTAATTGAGGGCACTCTCAGGTGGACATTGGTTTATAAACCATGGTTTGATGACGAGGTGTATCCCCAAATTGATATCTTTATTTAATTCTTCATCTAGGTGAAGGTCGAACCTGCATCATGAAGTTAAAGGTAGGTAGGTAGGTTTCGAGATAGCGTGTTCGGTTCAGTTAGACGTGACTGGAGACCACCGACAAGTCCACAGCACACATATATACATATATATATATATATATATATAATATATATAATAAATATATCTATATATAATATATCAAAAGCACAAACTTTCCTCCTCATGTGAGTGGAAGTGTCATGCACGTACAATATTCAAAACACAGACTCTGAGCAAGAACTTGCATGTTGGAATAAAACTCCTGTGAACTTGAATCCCAACAGTTTGTACAATCTCCCTCCCTCAGAGGAAGGATATAAGAGAGAGAGGGGGGGGGAGGGACAAAAGAAACACCCCCCTATTGAAATTGCTTTCGGGTGGGTGGAGTTGGGGACACATCATGAGGTTGGGGGTTGGTATGACGGGGGAAATGGGGAAATGAGATTCCCTCCACCCCCGTTCTGAAGTACAGGGAGAAGGGGTCGAGGGGAGGGGTCATAAGATAGTAATCGCCGTTGCGAGGGACCCCAATGACAGCCGCTCCAACCCCAACAAGTTCCTCAGTACCTGCATCAACATATCGTTGGAAAGCTGCGCCGCTCGGAAAAGTTCCGCCACTTTGGAACCTGCAGCGAGTTTCTTGGTACTTTCCACGTCGCAGAAAGCGAACAGCTCAGCATAGCACTTCTGCTCCGCCTCGTTCAGCGTCAGGCCCTCCATGGCTCCCCCCTCGCACGTTGAGCACTCACAACGAGGCGCCTCAGCACGCACGAAACCTCATCACCGACTCCAAAGAAAGCGTGCGGCCTGCAGCCTCCTAAAGTTACGGCTTCCACCCCTCTCCCGGAACACCTCGTCCAGAAAAACAGCCAAGCTCACTCACTCACTCACTCACACGACGCCCTCGCAGCCATTTTGCCCGGACGTAAGCGTAAGCCGATGAGATTGCGAGCGCGATGACGTCAGCGTGACGTTATTACGCACGCCAGAGGAATGTCCTTCACGTTTTTGTTTGTTGTTTTTTTTTTTTTACAAGGTGAGGGTGAAGAAGCTTCACGATGACGTCAGCGTGACGTTATTACGCACGCCAGAGGAATGTCCTTCACGTTTTTGTTTGTTGTTTTTTTTTTTACAAGGTGAGGGTGAAGAAGCTTCACGATGACGTCAGCGTGACGTTATTACGCACGCCAGAGGAACGTCCTTCACGTTTTTGTTTCAGTTGTTTGTTTGTTTGTTTTTTATTACAAGGTGAAGATGAAGAAGCTGCAGGAGGGTGAAAAACGGGAGAAAAGTGAAATTGAATGGGAACTCATGCGGAGAGCGACAAAGATGCCACATTTTCCCGACGTAATATGTAGATGAGACCAAACACTACAATGAGAAGGTGGTTGTTGTGGAGTTAATGGGGTCCGCTGGAAAAGTAAAAATCTGCATTAAATAGTCTTGTGTCTAAAATGTATACTTTTTATAATATAAGCTCAACATCACCTTCAGATTATTTTTTTAATTTTATTTTATTTTAAAAGTCGACAAAGCAGGTACGTACAGGTGAGTTGAATGAATTACCAATGTTGTCGTGTGAAGGATCAACTTTGCACACAGATTCTGCTGTTTGTTTGTTAATCCTGAGGACGTGGAAGGAAACAACACACCACAAAATGGGGAATTCTTTCAATACATTTTAATAATCACATTTCGTTTACAAAAAAAACAGAGGTTTTGTTTGCGCTATCTGTCAATATGAAATGTATGAATAATAATAATAATAATAAAATAAAAATAAAAATAATAAAAATAAAAATGAAAATAAAAATCCTATATATGATTTCTGTGAACGTCTGCGCGTAATTTGACGTTTCTCCTCCGAAACTGCCGGACGGATTGTCTCCACCTTCGGCATGCGGGTGCTCTGTGGACTAATGTACATCATGGGCTGTGTTAGATCGCGCCAGACGGACAGGTTTCGGAATTTTTGGCCATTTTCTAATTTTTACATTCGATGCAGGGCGACGTGTGACGTCACCGCTGAGAGGCGTAATGACATGATCGGTCATTCGCTGACGTCATTACGTCTGTCATCGACAGACCGTCACCGCTGAGAGACGTAATGCCACTCCAAGAAAACAGCGTCTGCAATGTAAAACCCTCTTCTGTACATGCTGACTACCTCAGAAGGTGAATTTGACACAAAAAATGTAACGATAAACATTGTATATAAAGAAATTCGATAAATCACATTGAGAACGCTGGATATATTGACGTCCTAACGAACCCTCACTTTCGAAACTTCGCGCAGAGTGCGGGTTTCACCAGTAATAAAAATAAAAATATAAAAATAAAATAAAAATAATATAAATATAAATATAAATAAAAATATAAATAAAAATAAATATAAAAATAATTAAATATAAAAATAATAATGATTAAAAAAATAAAAATAAAACCATCTTGATCAACTGAAGTTAAGGATACGCTGCTCTCCGAAAGTTGTACACCTGCTGCCCTCTGTCGTTTCGCTCCTCCACGAGCCAGGTAATTTATGTATCGAAATAATGTTCGTTTGTTAATTACCAGAGTCCTTCGGATTTCGGTAATTATGATGGTCAGTTGTGTGTGTCGTTCTGTGTGTCGTTCTGTGTGTCTGTCTGTCTGTCTGTCTGTTTGTGTGTTTGTTTACCCTGTAGCAGCAACTCCGTTTCAGCGATCATGACCAAACTGGGTACAGACGTCGGCCATGGTCCAACTTAGACTCTTGTCCTTTTTGGTGAATCTGGGTCAAAGGTCAAGGTCAAGGTCACCGAAAAACCGAAATTCTTATTTTCGCAATAACGTCCGCTAAAATGGTCGTATCGACTTCAAACCAAATCCAAAATGTGCATCTTCCAATTCTGCATCCAACCATATGTCTCATTGGGGGTGTCACACCAACACCCTTCTGAGTGGTCGGGGGTCGAATGTCAGGGGGGTCGGGTCAAAACTTACAAATTGCGATAAAAACGTCATTTCGATCCCGATTGACTTCCAATTTGGCATGTGGTATCTTGGTATGAGTGTCCAATTATATGCCAAAAATGATGAAATTTGGTTCAGCCACTTCCGGTTACCATGGCAACAAAGTTCAAGTGTTGTAAATTCGTTGTTATTGGTTTCATTCCAGGGAGGTTTGATCTCACGCATGCAGAACTTGTCGCTATTTGAAGTCACAAGGTCAAGGCAAATCTAGTGACCTTGAAAGATCAAACTCCAGGTTTTTGTTTTTTTCAGAGATCATGGACATATGACAAAGTTGTTTCAGCAATTCCTTGCTCAACGAGCAATTTCATTTGTTTGTTTGTTTGTTTGTTTGTTTGTATATATATATATATATATATATATATATATATATTTTTTTTTTTTTTTGAGAAAGAAAGATTTGCTTGAGAACAAGGAAGAGAGCATAGAAAACTGCTGGACTACATCGAAAAATGAACGGATGGAGACAGCGGCTCCCTCTCCCAGGTGAGAAAATCAAGCTAACTGGCTTTCCAATTCCACAATACACAACGATCAAACCCATTCCACTTGCTCTCAAGTTGAAGTTGTTGAACTTGATTCAGGATTGTTCGGTTTTTCCGGCTGTCCTTCCTTTTGCGAACGGCACTCGTGGTTCCAGCACTTTTCCATGTTGGATTCAAACTGCTTAGTCTATGGTAGTGCTCTCAACATGCATTAGGGAGACTGTTCCAAAGTGTGATTGCTCTCTGGCTAAAGGTGTTGTTCCTTATCTCTTTTAGTCTTTTCTGCATTTACTCTTGAGGAGTTTGACTTGGTCTCCTCACGTACAGTTGCATGGCGGTCTGCTGAAGAAATGCTCCTCTAGTGTATTATCAAAATTGCCTGAAGACCAGTAGTCTATTAACTCTTTTTGTCCTGTACTTTCTCTGTTCGTTGCGGTTGTTCTTAATTGTGTACTCACTAATTGTATACCGGGCGGTGTAGAGGCTGAACAACAATGCATACCGTACGGGATTAATTTGATATTTTCTTTCGGCCTGCTGTTCGATCAAACGTCGGAGTCACATGTTTACAAAGCTGCTGCGCGGTGTAAATCTTATCCGAGAAATGAAATCAAAAGTGTCACATGATTTATTATTTTTTTTTTTTTTACAATTGGGGAAAAAAAAATCAACGAGCGTCATATCCGGAGATCGTGAGGAAACTACTAGGTCTGCGCATGCGCGGGTTCGGATTTCCCGCGCGGCTCGTGCTCGCTCGCTCGCGGACGCACAAAAGGCTCTTCCTCTCTTGTTTCGCGCGCGCGCGGCCATGACTGATAAGGAAGGTGCGAAGCGCCGTGGCCGCCGGCAGCTCTCGGATTCGACCCGCGGTTTGATCCCGACCGGGTGTTTCGTGTTGTATATACATATATATTTATATATTTATTTTTTTCCCCTCCCCTCCAAACAAAATGGAAGGGGTGTCGGTGGGGAGGGCGGGGGGAGGTTTTACCGACGTTGGGCCCAAAATCCTCATGGCCGACGGCGCCGCAACGTGTGATGCGATGGCGACTTCGATTTCTCTTTAAATATGTCATTTGTGTGACCTTTTTATTCATCTTTTACCTCAGCTATCCCTTGACTTGATGTGAATGTTTACAATTCCTCCGCGACGTTGTGTTTGACCAATGGCAGACTCTCTTTTTTATTATTTATTTAATCCCACCCTGAGGGTTCCAGGTTGGAGTTGGGTTCCAGGAGTCTTTTTTAATTATTTATTTATTTAATCTCACCCTGAGGGTTCCAGGTTGGAGTTGGGTTCCAGGACTCCTTTTTTTTTTTTTTTTTTCTTTTCTTTATTTAATCTCACCCTGAGGGTTCCAGGTTGGAGTTGGGTACCTGGACTTTTTTTTTTTTTTTAATTCTTATTTATTTATTTAATCACCCTGGGGGTTCCAGGACTCTCTTTTTTTTTTTTAATCTCACCCTGAGGGTTCCAGGTTGGAGTTGGGTTCCAGGACTCTTTTATTATTTATTTATTTAATCCCACCTTGAGGGTTCCAGGTTCGAGTTGGGTTCCAGGACTCTTTTTTTTTATCTCACCCTGAGGGCTCCAGGTTGGAGTTGGGTTCCAGGACTCTTTTTTTTTTATTAATTTATTTATTTAATCCCACCTTGAGGGTTCTAGGTTGGAGTTGGGTTCCAGGAATCTCTTTTTATTATTTATTTATTTAATCCCACCCTGAGGGTTCCAGGTTGGAGTTGGGTTCCAGGACTCTTTTTTTTATTAATTTATTTATTTAATCCCACCCTGAGGGTTCCAGGTTGGAGTTGGGTTACAGGCCATCGAAAGGTTTTAATTGCCCTTTTCCCTCGGTTGATGCTGCCTTTCAGCAGCTCTGGACGATGCGGTAGAAGAGCGTGTCATCAATGAAGAGTACAAGATATGGAAGAAGAACACGCCGTTCCTCTACGACCTGGTCATGACCCACGCGTTAGAATGGCCTAGTTTGACCGTACAGTGGCTTCCGGACGTGAGCAGGTGATCTTTTTGCTTTTTATTTTGTGTTTTATTTTAAATGAGGGTAAGGTGTGCAAAAATGTTTGTCATTCTCCGAGAGCGGCAGGAAGTGTCATGTTGGGGTATCTAAATTACAGTAGATCTAGGCTCTGGTCTCAAGAACGTCAGGGATTCCTCGCTTCCAGTTTGCTGTTAAACATCAAGAGTGACTGTCTCTAAAGAGGTAACCGTACGTGTTTATGGTTTATAATATTTTTACTTCCGGCAGGGTGGGTGAAGGATAGGCCGGTGGAGTGACACTTGGCTCTCTCTCTCTCTCTCTCTATCGAGTGCAGCCTGTGGCTGCTGGTTGCATCATTGGTTGGGACGCGGCAATGCCACTGATGCAGTGTCCCCCTCGCCAGTACACTGGTCCTCATTTGCCGACCTCGGAAGGATGACAGGCTGAGTCAACCTCCTGGTGTATATTAATTCAGCGGCCAACGGGGCTTGAACTCAGGACCCGAGGATACCAAGCCACCACCCTCACCACTAAGCCAACACAAGGCTTGACACTTGGCTAAACGGGACAGAAACTTGGTGGAGTGCATACCTCCACCAGGCTGAGCTGAACAGTTTACATTTTATATCCCACTGAGAGGTCTGATCTGAATCCGGACGTTAACCAAAATCGAATCGGCTTGTTATTGTAACACACCCAACTTGTCCGCCAAGCTTTGTCCGAATCCGTCTGTAACTTTTCTTTGAGATGTGCTGATTACAGACAGGGGTGAAAACATAACCTCTGTCCACCTTCAGTGGCAGCATAATGAACAGCCCTGGTAGAATGTGCTTGGAAATGCACCGCACGCCCACTGGTTCAGCTGCCCTGCACGGCAAGGACCGAAGCCTTACTGAGCAGCGACGATTACTTCGTGTTGCTGTCTTCTACTCTTTTGTTATTAATTATACCTGTTCTTTAATGGGGGTTCATAGGATGGCCTGAAGGTGCGCACACTAGCCTCCAAGCCGTCTAGACTGGGTTTGAATCTCTACTCGGCTGTAAACTAATCCCTGTGTTTCACAGGTGGGGTGATTCATCAATGCATGTGCCGTCCCTCGGACGGACGTTGACCTGGGTGTCCCATCTACCGACAATCGTTGGTGAGCGTTAAACATCCCACGGTGTCCTTCGCGAAAAAGTTGGCGACCTATCACTGGCACCCTGCAGAAATTACTGATTATGGCCCAAACTACTTTGTCGAACATCAGGCCTGACCAGCCAGTTTGTGAAAGACTTTGGCAACAATTTCCCCCAGTCAACCCCACAAGAAGATTGGAATAATCCATTCATCCATCAGGACCGTACTCTATGCAGAGCGTTGGTGCTGCCTGAGCAGTCTCCTTGGCTATTGGGCACAATCCTGGATGGGTCGCCACTCCGACGCAGGATGCCAGCAAGCAGGTACTCATTTTGCCGAGCTCGGAAGGATGAGAGGCAGTCAACCCCACCTGGTATTAATTCAACAGTCGAGTGGGATTTGAACTCTGGTTCCTTGGATCCCAAGCACACCACCCGAACCATTAATCCAACACCAGTCACATGGGAATAATTGTAGCTGTTAAAACAGACGAAGAAGACCGTCAATCGGATATTTTAAACTGATCATCGATGAGGGATTTCCTCCTGTTCCCGGCTGTAAATAAATCTGATTAATTGTTTGGTCAAATAACTGAAATCTCATGCTGGCAGACCAGCTTGGCAATTCGTGGTGGAAAGATTGCTGGTGAGGTGTCATGGCACCGGTAAGCCCTTTGGGTGGTCAGGTGTACGTGCAACAAGGAATTTTGGAGGAATTAAGATTGCAAATTCCTGATTGACATCTGTGAACTCTTGTGAAATGTCTTGGATATTGATTATAATTATTTCATGTGAACAAGTGGGTTTGATCACAGAGGAGAAAAAAAAATTGATTCAGCACCTTCAGGATGTTGCTTGTCTATCCACCACGGGCTCAACGGATTGATGTATTGTGGGAAGTTTTTGCTCCACTTCCTGACCAAGACCATCGAGGATGTCCCTGTGATTTAACAATTTTGCCGCATGAAAGTGCCGAGCCAACCCTGTCAACCTTGCATTGGGGAAACCCATATGGACCTACTTGATTGTGATCCATTGCCTGACGAGCGATTTTTGTCCCTGTCGCTGTTTGCAGGCCCGAAGGTAAAAATTACACCGTGCATCGACTCATTCTTGGAACGCATACGTCCGACGAACAAAACCATCTCGTCATCGCCAGTGTGCAGCTCCCGAGCGACGATGCGCAGTTCGATGCTTCGCACTACGACAGTGAGAAGGGCGGTGAGTCACTGCACTCGAGGCTCGTTCGTTAGTTACCACAACGTGTTTAGAGTATCTGTGTATAACCTTAAAGGGTCAGTATTGGTCGAATTACAATTGTCAGGCTACAGCTTGTGTGATATTCTCCATCGGACAGAGTTTGGAGGGTTTGGCTCCGTCGGCACCAAAATTGAAGTAGAGATCAAGATAAACCACGAGGGCGAAGTCAACCGAGCGCGGTACATGCCACAAAACCCGTATATAATTGCTACCAAGACGCCTACAAGCGAGGTCCTCGTGTTCGACTACACCAAGCACCCATCAACACCCGGTAAGACGGCCTTCACCCCTTCGATTTGTAAGCGCTGCTCTCTTCGCTTCATGTACTTGTGAAAGCAATCGAGATTGAACCGGACGTGCGGGAGGGTCAACTACTTGTGTACCTGCTGGCAAAGCACCTGGAATTTGAAGACGGGTGAGAGTGAGATACATGCTGAGCCGAACTGTGCACTTGCAGACCCAAATGGAGAATGCAATCCCGACCTCCGGTTGCGTGGACATCAGAAGGAAGGCTACGGGTTGTCCTGGAACCCCAACCAGAGTGGACATCTGCTGAGTGCATCGGATGATCACGTGTGTTGCTTTTCATGATGTCTTGTGACTGAGAAAGTGTCTTACAATGTGAAAAACTCAGAGGAGCTTGTGTGTCAGCTTTACCTATCGGTGGTATTTTTATTCTTGAGATGTGTATTGTTTATTTGTTTAACCCTTTGAACCCTATCGGCCGTTTTTTCGGCCGCTATTCAAACCTCCTTATACCCGACTGGCCCGGTTTTTCTCTCGGGAACCCAGGATGGGAGAGCCAAATGTCCAAGGAGCTCAGGGTTCAAAGGGTTTACTTTTTGTTTATTTATTTATTTTAATGTTTTGATTCATTTTCTTACCTTGTCTCCAAGCTCTGGGAAGAGTTTGTGCATTTACTTACACACAAAATGTAACAGACGCTATACCAGATCATGACGGGCCTGCCTTTTGGATTACCTATCCACGCTAAAGCCGGGGACAGATTTTGCATCGAAAACAAATTTGAAGCTTCACAAACGCAAACTATGAAGGGTACTAGGTAGAGTGCATACATCCGTCACACAATGCCTGATCCACTACAACAATATCGGGCCCAATACATTTTTAAAACAATGTTTTTGGCCCCATCTCTCGATGGTGAAGAATCGCTTTTAAAAATAAAAAAAAAATTCGTATCCGGATAAACTCGTCCCAGTGTTTCACAGGTTGGGTGATTAATCACCCCACCTGAACGAATTGCTTTGCCCTTGTCACACCCACAACCTATCCACCAGGTTTTGTCTGAATCTATCCATTACTTTTTGAGATATCCTACACACAAACAGAGAGACAGGAGTGAAAACATAACCTCCTTTCACCTTCGGTGGTGGAGGTAATAAATATCTTGAGCCAACTAAGACCAGTTTCACAATCATCGGTGTAAACTTGGGTGGCCAGCCCAGCTGAAAACCTGTCCCGACACTTTCAATCATTTGAAATGGAGACAAGGTCCTCCCCTAATTTACAAACTCAGGCTATCATGTGTGTCTCATGAAAGCAGCTGTGGCCAATTGATCCCACAAACTGACCACAACCGATTTGCGAGTGGGAATGTACATGTACGATTCTTTGTTGGTTTCAATCACGTAAGCCTGCCTTTGACTGCAGAGGACGCTCAACTGCACTACCGGGAATAGTTTAACGTGCTTGAGTACCTTGTCCTCTTCTGAACTTGAGAGGAATCCTTGATACACTTATTGTCGGTTTGTAGGAATAATTGGGCCACAGCTGTCCCTGGTTGAGAAACGTGCTGGGCATTGAGCTTCCAGCTGAGGTCGCATGCACGTGATCATGAGGCACGCATTCGGACGATAACGCCAACAAGGCCCACCAATTGTTTGTTCGTGTTATCACAGCTTTTCTTCCCCGTGACCGTTCTCTGATGCTGCTTGCAGACCGTATGCCTGTGGGACATTGGGATGGCGCCACGAGAAGGCAAGATCGTGGATGCTAAAACCATCTTCACGGGACACACGGCAGTTGTCGAGGACGTCAGTTGGCATCTGTTGCACGAATCTTTGTTTGGTTCTGTTGCTGACGATCAGAAGCTGATGATGTAAGCATCTGGACTTTGCTTCATTATTTCACAGCTTTCAGTGCGATCCCATTTTCCTGGAGGTCAGGAAGTTGTTGCTCGGTTTAGAGTAGAGGTATTGATCGCAACGTAGCCTTGCCTCTGTATCCCACCCACAGATTTGTTGTAGACCCTTGAACGAATTTGTTGAGAGTTTTGTGTAAGATTAGTAACAAAGGGAAATATGAGGGTGAGAAATGGTGATGACATGAGAAGTACGTGTCGGATCTTTGTGAAGGGCTTGAGGATGTAGTTCTGCAGTTTGATGCAGCGTGGTGTGCTTGATGCTTGGATATGTGGAACCAACACTTGAGCTGCCGTCGATACCTGTGGATCCAACCCTTGTGGCTTGTGCATTTATCTCGTAGGTTGAGATTAACTTTTGCAGAGGTAGTCGTCCAGCTACTGCATAATAGACCATTTGGATAGCTCCCTCATCGCTTTGTTCCCTCCAATGCATTGCCTTTTTTGCGTTCTGCAGCTGGGACACTCGCTCCAACAACATCTCGAAGCCGAGCCACTCTGTGGATGCTCACACAGCCGAAGTCAACTGTCTTTCCTTCAATCCCTACAGCGAGTTCATCTTGGCTACAGGTTCTGCTGACCAGGTGGGTTTCAACCTGGCGGCTACTATTACTACTCCTACTCTGTGGAGATTAAACTATATTGGTCGATTTATCAGGGATAATGTGCACCACACTAACATTGTGCTTCCCAATTTTACGTGGAACGGAAACCACGCTGAGGTAACCACCTCGATCGCCAATCATGCTGTCACTGCTTATCTGAATATCTTGTAGCTTGTCCACCCATACCAACGTGAATTGGTTGTTCTTGGCCATCCAATTTCCACCCCCACCCCACGCCAATCATTCCTGTGCTGCATGCAGACGGTCGCTCTCTGGGATCTGAGAAACCTGAAACTGAAGCTGCATTCCTTTGAGTCTCACCGGGATGAAATATTCCAGGTAATCCATTTAGCAGCGGTACAACACCCGCGTACAGAACACCACTATACGTAGATTGTATGGGTTGTGAATATGGAGCAAGTGCAGTTGAGATTCAAGCACCAACGGTATGTTGGGACACTGAGGGGTGGAGATCAAATGTGAGGGGTGAAATCGTTTTTTCCCGTTTGGGAAAATTTGAGCCAAAAATGTGACCCCTCCCTCTCCCCCCTCATCCCTCTGCCCCATCATCCCTCCCATCTTATCCCCCTCTCCAATATTAGCCCCCTCCCCCTTTCCAATGGCATCACATCACTCACAAAACAGTGGTAAAAATGGGCAACTTGATTGGAAACTAAGACAAAAGGACTTGAGTGCGCTGGTTTTTGTTGGTGCAGGACTTTTGACTGTCCGCTTCCTGTGAGGACGTAAAAGCGTGATTGGTCATCTTTCTATGTTAGCTTGATATTGAGTTGAAAAGTAAGCTGTGACCATAGATCTTTTTCTGTATGCAGCACAAGGCTGTGGGGAAGCATCGTTAGCTGATACCATGCCCTCTGTAGTTGAGTCGGAATTTGTTCTGTGATGGCGATCATGTGACCATAAGTGTGTTAGATACATACATGTTGATTGCAAACCTGTCGTCGTCATGTTTCCACTTTGTGAGTGAGTGCACAACTCATTCCTACGAAACCAGTTTTGTATTATTTGAAATGAAGTCGTCGCCCATAAGTGACGCCCAAAGACCAATTCTTCTGTTGCTGATTTGTCTCGAAATTGAATGCAATTTTTCATTGGAATTGAACATCACTTTTGTTTGATTTAAAGTGCCCGTTCCATTTGTGTAAAAACATTGCAGAGAGATAATTAGCCTCACCCAACGGGGAAGGCTTACCAAAAGGGATGGACCATTGTATGACGTCTGCTCCGTCACGAGGGACAGGTTAATGTAATGGATCGCTTGTGTTGCGCAGGTCTCCCTTTTTAAAATGTTTTGACAGGTTCTGTCTGCATCGTTCATGCTCTGGGTTTGAAATTGTAATTGTTCAATGCAAATATGATTATTTTTTGTTGTCGTTTTCAACCTGAATTGCTCAGTGTGTTGTTGTCTGTGATAACAGGTTCAGTGGTCTCCACACAACGAAACCATTCTCGCATCAAGTGGTACTGATCGCAGGCTGAACGTGTGGGATCTAAGGTATGTTTGCTTCATTGAAACGAAATATTGAACCGTGAGAAGAGGCATTTTATAACACTGGTTAAAGCAAGCTTTCCTGTTTACTTATAATTTGTGAGGGGGGAGCGGGTCAGAGGGATGGTCAAATTGTACAATTCCTCACTCTGCACAACACCAATACGCACAGTCTTGGCATTCATTTTTGTGGAATTGGAGGCCATTTACATAATGAAAATGATTGGGGGTAGTGGGAGGGGTTGAATCTGCAAAAGAGGAGTGGGTGGATGGGATTTAAATGTGAGGGAAGAGTCCATACGTGTGAGTATAATCCTCAAGGTGGGGATTGAATTCTATCATTTCATAATACTTCTGGTGATGGCTCCTTGATTGTTGAAAAACAAATAAATTTGAGATGGCAAAGCAGCCAATCAGCAACGTTTGTGGGCTTGTGCTGTGGTTGACATTGGAATCATTTAAATATCCTTTGTGACAATTGTGGAAAGAGCTGTAGCTTGAATTTTCCATTGTCGAAAGTGAACCTAAACTCGAGGTGAGAATCCCAAGGTGTGCGAGGGAATCGAAATGTGCAAGTTAGACATGACATTACGTTGCAGCTTTATTTTTTATTTTTTTTTCATGCTCTGCTGGTGTCCTTCTGCTACCCTGACTTATTAACCTTGCCCGTTTGCAGCAAAATAGGGGAGGAACAGTCGGCCGAGGATATGGAGGATGGACCACCTGAGCTCTTGGTGAGGTTACAGGATTTGGATAAAATTGGTGACTGTGGTTGAGAGGTTGCCTGAGAGGGGAAACAAGGATGCAGGGTAAATAGAGTCGCTGTACCTGTTGGCAGTTTGTACATGGAGGTCACACGGCCAAGATTTCGGACTTTTCCTGGAACCCCAATGAACCCTGGGTGATATGCTCGGTTTCCGAAGATAACATCATGCAAGTGTGGCAGATGGTAAGGTGGCAGTGCTGTCCTCCCCCCACAAGTTTGTTTAAATATTTGCTATGAGCTTTTGAAAATCTATCCCCCTTGTTTACATGCATGTGCAGGCTGAAAACATCTACAACGACGAAGACACAGAAGCGGGCACAGCTGAAGTCGAAGCAAAGGCCTGAGCAGGAAGAGTGGATTTCTTTTTATTCAACTGTATAAATAAGCCAAACATTGGTTTTCTTCCTTCTCTTTTTTCCACAACAACTGTGTTAGCTTGGTAGCATTTTGGAATTTAACTTTTGTAAACCTTCTCCCAGCAGCCAAGGATCTCTGTTTGCGGTGTTGTTTGTTCACTTTATGCTGTAAATGTTTGTCTTGATGCTCTGCAAATCAAACCAGCTAAGTGTTGTTGGTGCTTCCAGCCAAGTAAAGTAAAACTTATACAATTGCCCTGATGGTGTGTAATCTTTGCTCTCTCGCCGTTGATCTTGACATTATCTTTACCCGTCTTGGCCGCACTGAAGGACGATATGTCAGATGGTTAAAATGAATGATGCTGTTGCAACTTTAAAATAAAAATTATACCCTAAAAGAGTGGGGGGAGAGGGGTCAGGAGACAAAAGTGAGCTAACCATTCAAGTCTGGGGTTTGACATGGCTTTTAAGTAAAATCTCTTGATTCTCACTACCTAAGTAGGCAAGGCAAACTACGACCAAAGCATTAACACCACTCATTGACAGCACTGCACCGGCTCTTCTCCAGGAGGACCATCTGTGTGCGCTGCGACGTTTGGTTCGGTCGATTGCCTGATGTCGAGCGTGGCCGTGGCGACCTCTGCTGCCGGTTGCTGTGGCATTGTCAAATCCCGCTGAAGCTGCTTGTTCAGCTCGTTGCGTTCATTCTGGAGTGCACGACACAGTTTCTCCAGCCGTTGGATCTTCTGCTGCAGGGCGGCTTTTTCACCTTCATGCTTTGTTTTCTGCCAAGAGAACAAACATGCAGTGTTGAGATTTCTCATGTGACTCATTTCACTAAATGCCATCTGGTTTATTTAGTGAATTAGCTCAATGATGAGATCATTACATGGTGGACAAAAGCACTTTCTTCATCAAAGCACCACATGGGCCAAGATTAAAAAAAAAAATTTAAAAGGCATGCTCCAAAAAATGTTTAATGATTATATACTTGGGTGAGATTTTAAGTTGGTTTTTTTTTATAATTTTTTTTAGGTCAAGGAATTCAATGTTTATATCAAATTTTTTAATAATCAATCTCCAAGTAAAATGGGATGTGCTGCTGCTTTGCTTGCCATTCAGCATTTGAAAGAATAGAACATGGACAATCCCCATAGGTTGGCATCCAAGGGGGGGAGGAAATCGCCCCCTTCGGAAATGGTGCGATGAGAAAGGCAGCACCATTGTTGACGTCGCTCATACACAGAGAACCTTGATGTCACAGCACTTACCCCAAGCTCAGTGCCGGGTTGTCAATTCTGACTTTTTCTCGAGTTTCCATAGTAACATAACCGAGCTGTTTATCGAACATTTAAAATGTATATCAGTAACAAAATAACTATTCAATTACCCAGCTCAATCATTTGGTTAAGATGGGTGAAACTCCTTCCGTATATATTTTTTACGGCCCATACGGAGGTTTCCGTATGTTCGTCATCAGATAAATATGTCGCGATTATCGGGAAGAGGTTTTTTCCGATATGCTGATTCGGTTCTTTACCCATTTCATCCCGATGGGGTGCAGTGTTAACGCATGGTGACCACGATTATGTGAATTACTCCAATGGTACTTTTTATTATGAGCCGTTTTTGTAGAAGTTAGCCGGGTACAAAAGCTTGCAAGCGCATTACCGTGATGAGTGATCAGATGTCTGCCAGGCAAGAGATTGGGTGTTGCATATCTGCCTTTCCTCGCCGGAAGATTCGTCTACTGGTTTTCACGTTTGAATGGCATTTATATTCGTTTCCATCACGAGTGTTTAACATTTTTTGTTATATTGACTGTTGTGTTAATTTGTGATTGGAATGAAAATAGAGAGTGAGTTTATAAGAAGACGGAGGAAATTGTAAAAGGAAAAGGCAGGGTTTCCCTGATCGGAATGGAAGGCTGTGACGTTCATTCGTCCCTCTTGGGCAATTAATAGCTGGAGAATTCTTCTTCAGTGGTCTCACAAAAGGTTGATTGCGATCTAGAGCGCCATCATTGTCATGTTAAAATATGTAAATATTCCCAAGATCAGGGGTTTTCCGGAACCGGGTGCAACCGGAAAAAGAGGAGAGGGTTGTTCGGTCGCGGGTGGAATAAAGGATCAACTCGGACATCTTTTCCTTCCATGCTAAAGATCCGCCTGCTTGGCATTTTCAGTGCGAACAACCGCCATTTGTTAGTGTCGATCAGACGCATTCCACTCTGGTGATCTCGTGTGCTGAAAAGGGAAACCCTTATCGTGGAGTGTCGCTGGTCACGATTCTTTCCTTGATATTGGTACCTTTGTGTGGCTCGTGTGTGAAGAGCTCTTCTTTGGCTTTGTGGTACCTTGCACATCTCGCATTTATGTAGCTCATCTGAAGAGTCGGAAGTCAAATTCTCCTTGGATCCTTCATCAACATTCCTGACTTTGGCCCTGCCGTGTTCCATTGGGCTGTTCAGCTAAGTACCTCGGCAACTTAACGTATTCCCTTGTGGCATTTGAATTCCTTTCAGATGTATTCCCGTCACTTATACGTTCAAGACTCCGACCGCTGGCCAACACTGATGCAGTGGCCCCGTTACTCATTTTGCTAACCTCGGAAGGATGACTGCTTGAGTCAACCCACCTGGTGTTAATTCAACAGCAGAAGAGGGGCTTGAACCCAAGACTCGAAGATCTTAAACCATCTATCCATTGGGACCATACTCTGTGCAGAGCGTTGGTGCTGCCTAAGCAGTCTCCTTGGCTATTGGGCACAATCCTGGATGGGTCACCACTCCGACAGTATACCAGTGTGCTGGTACTCATTTTGCCGACCTCCGAAGGATGACAGGCCGAGTTAACCCCACCTGGTATTAATTCAACAGCTGAGCGGGATTTGAACTCAGGACCCGAGGATCCAAAGCCCGCCACCCTAACCATTAAGCCAACACCAGGTATAAGTTTAAGTTTAAAAAGGACATAACTGAAAAATTGACGAAATGGTCTGAAACTCGAACTTGTTCTGCTACCTATCATAATAAAGCCAAACACAGTTTCAGTTTAATATGTTAAAGCATGTGGGGGGAAAAAAAAAATCTGAAAAACCACAGGTGGGACAGACAGCAAACCCTCTCGTCCCCTCCATTGAAACCGGAAGGGGACTGATAACCCAGCAACATCAACGAATATTTAATTTCATTTCAGGTAACACTTATGCCGCCTCTTAGCCACTCCACAGTACAGTACATTTCTTTATGCACAACGCAAAGTAGTTTGTGTGCCGTGTTGGTGGAGGTGAAGGCCGAGGCGCCGGATACAAGAATGGACCGATGCTGTCAGCGACTTAAGTGTGGGTTGAGGCCACCCAAAGCAGGTAGTGCTATTAATAAAGTGACTATGCAAATGGGGGAGACAAATTGTGGTGTTACTGTACCATAATTAGCCTGTCTGCCTTGCAGCGGGAGAAGGTGTTTTGAAATTGCTCCATTCAGTTTGTCCAGGTGATGACAGCTCAAATGGGAAAAAAAAGTTATCAAATTTTCAGCAAGCCCTTCTTATGAGGATATGGAGAACACTAATAAATTATACGGTCGTTTGTTTTTGTCAAGTTTAGTTTGAGTCGAAAGTGGATGCAGATGGGCTTTGGATTTTGGAGATGCTTTCTAGTTATTGTTTGTTTTGAGGTGATTAGATACGACATCACAACACCTATTATTTCAGGTCAAAGTAAAGGACCCTTGGCCCCGCTATTCACAGGAGTTCCTGGAAAATGCAGTGAATGTTGAATCCACAAATGTTGGGGCATTGTTTCAATGGGAAAAAGGGGGAAAGGTTTGCGGCAGTTCGTGATTCAACAGGGAAAAATCAAAAATCTCGTGAAAGAAAAACCCACGAAAAAAAACCCCACGAATATGCAAAGCACATGGCTGCAAATGTAGAAGCAGGTCGAATTTTATGAACCGCGAATATGCGGGGTACGTGGATAGCAGGGTCCGACAGTACTGTAATATTGTTGAAATCCTTGGCCATAAAAACAAGGATAGACATAAAATTCAATTGCAGTCGTTCCCATTTGGAATTCTAGTTTACTGTGGTTTTATAAGACGAGACATGACATCACTTAATGGAAATTATAACAGCATTGAATTCAGGTCAGGTATGGGAGCATGCGCCAGAGCAGCGTGTCGCTGCGTCCACTTTCTGCCGGTACTCCAGGGGCCTCCGTCTGGCCATCCCCCAGACAGATGCCTGGCCCATCCCCATCTCCTTGAGATGCTGATCAACCTGCTGCAACTACGAGGCACGTGGTCGGCCCATTGGCTTCCACTACTCACGAGACTTCCCTCGCTGAGAGAATCTGGTGAGCAGGATCAGCATCAGGAAAACGAGCCACATGTCCATCCAGCCGCAGGTAACAAATCTCATTTGAGTCTCAGCAACCGCTCGTTGCACACAAAGTCCAACCAGCGACAGCCAAGGATTCTCCAAAGAGACCTAGTACCAAAGGAATTAAGTCTCAGAGTCCAAGTCTCATCTGTATAGCAAGACTAGAAGCACCAAGGACCTGAAGACTCGGGCTTGTACGGGAAGCGACACTCCCCATTAACCAGTGATTCCATGACTCCCCATTCCTGACCCAGACATCTGTTGACCTCTGGCTCACAGCCAACAGAGACATGAATATCACTGCCAAGGTAAGTGAATCTCTTCATGATCTCAACATCTTCACCACAAACAGGTATAGACAGGATAGCAGCAGTCAAGATGTCATTGAAAGCCTGGATCTTACTTTTGACACAGGAACCCCAGAATCCCAGCGGCTCCGACTCCTCATTCAGCACCTCGAGGGCCCCCAAAAGGATATCTGGAGTCTCCGCAAAGATGACTGCATCATCTGCTAAATCAAGGTCAGAGATCTTGACATTCCCAAACGCTGTACCACAGCTTGATCTCTCTGACATCCTCCCCAGAATCCAGTCCATACAAGTGCTGAAAAGTGTGGGGGCAAGTACACACCCCTGACGAACTCCAGTAACAATTGGAAATAAGTCTGAGATGGAACCATTGAATTCCTCGATCTCAAAACTATCGACTTAGTCACTTAAAAATCTCACCAAAGCATTGTTTAATCTAATTTTACCATTTTCCTTGTTTTATAAGGGAACTAGTGTGGATCGGCATGCTACGCTCACCTCTCCACACATCGTTGCAGAGGTTGACGTCACAGATTTGCTTTGTTGTCATGATTTAAACCAATCATAATATAAACATTTATTTTGTAATATTAATGATATATTTATTTGTAATATAAAAAGGTCCAAGTGGTCTAAATGGTCAAGGGTCTAAGCTGTCCAAATGGTGTTGAGGTTTGCGGGGTCTTGTGGGTCCTTGTTGCCTTAATGGTTTTAAAGGGACTTCAACGGTCAAAGGGGTCTCAGCAGTCCAAAGGGTTGAAAGGTACATTCCAATAGTATGTAATTAATCGACATATGTGTGTGACGTCAGGGTGTCACCGACACTCAAACAGTACGTAATTAATAGACATAGTCACACAGCTTCACCGTAAAAGGAACATTCCAATAGTACGTAATTTATAGACGTTTCTGGAATCTGCAAATGACGTTCAAACAGGACGTGGTTAATAGGCATATCGTCTTCATGGACCGAAGGATGGCTTGACCGCCGAACGTATAGTGCTTTTTACATATATATATATATATATATATATATATATATATATATATATATATATATATATATATATATATATATATATATATATATATATATATATATATATATAGTTATGATTGTGGGGGTAGATGGAAGAATCTAATAGGGAATACAGCATTGTGTGGAGTTGCTTGGTCCGTGGGCATGTAAGAGGCATCTCGATGTGAGCAAGTGCGAAACCTGTGAGCTTAAGTGTTACATGTCACCACACGAGGGGTAGTGCGGTGTTAATTAGCCTCGGGAGTAAGAATAAGTTCCCCAGTATGTGATTCCTCTCTGTGATTTTTTCCCTTTGTTTTTATATTTCAAGATCAGCAAAAAGGTGGGGAACACATCCCTGAAACTAGAACGGGCACTCATAGAGCACATACCTTCGCCGCCACTACTTTTTTTGTTCTTGGTAGGAGTGTGGGGAACTGGTTTGATGCTGGTTTCATGCAAATCGAATAAGAATTGACTGAGTTATGCCGAAAACCGCATATTTTTCAAGGGCGTGACCCCCCCCCTGACATTTTACCCCAACCGGTGACGTGTTATGACGTCATTGTGTCACAGGATTGGGCATTAAATTCTGAACATTTTGGTGATGGGTTCATGTAAAGCGGACAAGAATTGACCGCGTTATGACAAAAACCGCATATTTTTCAAGGTCGTGACCCCCCTGACCTTTGACCCCTAACCGGTAACAAGAGTATGGGCGTCATTGTGTCATATTGCATATCACAAGATGAGGCGTTGAATTCTGAACATTTTGGCGTTAGTTGCATGCAAATTGAATAAAAATTGACCGTGTTATCGTAAAAAGACGATTTTGACCTTTGTGACCTTGACCTTTGACCCGAACGATCCCAAAATCTAATCGAATGCTTCCTGGCTAATAACCAATCATCCCACCAAATTTCATGCAATTCGGTTTAATACTTTTTGAGTTATACGAATCACAAGATTACAAATAAATAAATAAATAAATACACGCCGACCAAAACAACCTTTCGCAGAATGCGAAGGGAATAAGCAAACGTGCCAGCGGGCAGAAAGCCCCACCTTCAAAGGTTGACAAGTGAAGTCACGCCCCCAAGGGGCAATTGATGGGCATGACGTCAGAAACCCCGCCTTCCCGGGTTTGGTGCGAGCAGGCCACGCCCCAGAGGCGGAGGATATATATCGGCGTGATCGAAGTCAGAGGAAGGTTGGTTGCGTGTTGTGGGAGGTTTCCTACAAAATAGGACAGAGGAGAGCGAGCGAGAGGAAAAGGGTGGCTTGCATGCTTTTGGTGGAGTGCCATGATCAGAGTCGATGCACGAGACGCATTGTTTGGAGAGGTGAGAGCGGAGGGTGAGCGCACACCGAGGAGGACGACACGGCCATTGAATTTGTGTTGAGGCGGTTTTGCTCGCGTGAAGTAAAACGCTGGCCTTTTGCTCTTGGTCGGGTCGGTGAGGACGATTGGAGCACATAAAGCCATTACACTGGGGCTTTGAGCCTTGATGTGGAGTGCCACTCGCGGAATGCCTGGCGTGTGTTAGTCCCACTACGAGAGAAGCGCCATTTGCGCGCGTCTGCCTGTGCGGATAGAAGCGCCTCAATTCCAGTTCCACAAGGATCAGCTCTGGGCCAAGCTAAGTACAGGAATAGTTAAAAGGGAAGGTTTTTCTTTTCATTTAGTGTTCCCTTTGTCTGCATTTGAGTCTGTGCGAGAGGCGCCTCAACTGTCAGATTTATTTACTTTATTATTACCTTTTGAATTATTGTCTGTTATAAATATTCATTTATTTTCATTAAATGTATTCCTTTTAAGAAACTGTAGCCTTGTGCTGTTCTGGTGTGGCGCCCCTGTGCTGTGCTTCTGGGTGGATAGTCTCTCCGCCATTACGCCCCGTTAACACGCGCGCATTAATCTCCGAGTCTCGGTTATAGCCTTCAAGGGAGAAGCTTTGCCATCCGTCCAGGTACGGTTTAAAACCCCGCTGGACACGACAACACATGAAGAGATTATGTCACAGTTATCAAATATCTTTGGAGCATGACCTTTTTATTTTTTCAATCCTTAAGCCCACATGTTGCTTTGGTTGAAAAAAAAAGAAAAAAAAATGGTGATTTTGTCCATCATGTAACAACCCTGTCATTTTTAACCTCCGCCATCGAAGATGGATGGAGGTTACTGTTTTCACCCGTCTGTTTGTTTGTTTGTGAACAGTATTACGGAAAAACTCCTGGATGGATTTCGATGAAACTTGGTGGGGGGATTAGATATGGTCCAAGGATCATGCCATTAGATTTTGGACTTGGTCCAAAGTCCAATATGGCGGTCATTTTGAAAAGATATTTGAATTTTTGTTTTTGCATTTTTACATGTTTTAAGTGATTTCCAACCAAAAAAAAAAATTTTAGAGAAAAAAAAAAAAAAACAACAAAATTTTGCAACTTTTTTTCAAAAAAATCTCAATTTTATTTGAAAAATATTTGAATTTTTTTTTTTGCATTTCTACATGTTTTAAATGATTTCCAACCCCCCCCCAAAAAAAAATTGTTTGAGAGAAAAAAACCCAGAAATTTTGTACCTTTTTTTTTCAAATAAATTTCGATTTTTATTTTTTGGCATTTCTACATGCACGTCGATCTAGTTTAGTTTATTCAATCGTGGTTCAGTAGTCTGATCCGTTTTGACCTACAATGAATAGGATATCAGGTTCACTTAAGTGACCCAGCAGTATTGGCAGCGGAGGTTATGCACTCTACCGAGTGCTCCCCCTCGAGTTGTCCATGCAGCAACATCACTAATTTGCACCCATCTCGATATTTGCAAATGTTCGTCCTTGCAGAACGGTGGAGAGATGTGTAATTTTAAAGTGACTTGCAAACAACTTTTCACATTTCTGAAAGAACAAGAGCCAATTGTCGATGATTCAATAATCTGGACGTTGGTCAAGCATGCTGCAAGACCCTTAACACATGGGAAGCGTTTTAGTTGCAAAAAGAAAAAAGTTCAATTAAACAGAACAAAGTGCATCATCTTTTCGTATGCAGCACAAGGCTGCGAGGTGGCATCATTGGTTGACAGCACAGATGTGCCGTTGATGCCTTCAAGGTTAGAACAGGAATTTGTAATTTGGTCAGGGTGCCGGTGATAGCTCACCTACTCTTCGCGAAGGACACCGTGGGATCTTTAATATCCACCAACAAATGCTGGTAGACGGGATGCCCAGTTTAACGTCCAACCGAGGGACGGTGCACACACGCTGATGAATCACCCTGCCTGTGAAACACCAGGATGACAGTTTACAGCTGGGTCGGGATTCAAACAGAGACGAGACAGCCTCGAGGTGAGTGTTCGTGCCTCAGAGTCTAAGTCATCCTGCCAGCATAAAGCAATGTGTATATTCCTTTCCATCATCAGTAGCTCGACTTGTAGGTCAGAAGATTAATAAATAAATAAAAACGTCCTTACCTCCTCCGCCATGTCAAGCAATGCTTTGTTGCTACTCTCCCATCGGTTTCGCCAAACACTCGTTTCCTTCTCCAGCTTTTTGATTTTCTTTGTCATCTGATTGATTACAAAGAGCATTTTGGCAACCTTTGATCTTCGCAAAACAAATATAACTTACTGCTGCTGTAAAGGGTTCAACAGGTCAGAGCAGGGATCTTAGATTCTGGAACTTTGGGTGGTACCGTCCTTTTTAGGTCCATTGGAAATTTCCTCGAGACATTTAAGAGCTGACCAGAAAAAGCCCTCCCCCACCATAATTCTCCTTAGAATAAATTTGTTTTTTCAAAGCTTAGAATCCAAATCTTTCATGGTGCTCCCCTTGGATGGATTTGAACTCGACCTATAAGATGTCAATCCAATGATCTCACTGATTGGCCCCGTGAATCATTTACTGCAAATTACCATACCTTTTCCATTTCTTGACGAAAAGTGTTGAAAACTTCATTGCTTTTGGACAAAGTGCTCTGGAATTCTTCAAACTTCTCGGTGTACAAAGAGAGCTGCGGTAAATAATGAGGTCATTGGAGTGGTCACCTTGTGCCTTCAAAATGTCAAAACGAGACCTACGGCTAAAAAGGCACCTACTTGTTGCTTTAGCTGGACTTCTTGCTGCTTCATGAGTTCACATTTTCTTTGACTGGCCACAACCTCTTTCAGCATCTGCGTGACAAGCACAGATAACACGTCTTAAGGATCTCGCGACTTTGGAATGGGCGAGCGTGTGGCCTCACCGACAATCTGGAATCACCACTTACCACCTCCTTTTCCTTGCCGTGCTGTTCCGTTTTCGCCTTGAGAAGGTCCGTGGCTTGCTGCAGCTTTGCGTCCATGAGCTGCTGCTGCAAGTCCTTGTGTCGGAACACCTTATCAACATGCTGGGGTCAGAAAAGGAGAGGGAAGCAGATATCCTATGTGTTCATCTCATCCATTCCCAAAGGTTGTGTAGGCGAGCGTGCAAATGCACAGAACTACTTTATTACAGATCATTCCTTTTGATCTACTGTCATCTATATACCCCAGCAAGCCTCTGCATTGCCAAATGCTCAGTCTTGTTGATTTCAAGTTGGAATGACAGCCAACCTGAAAGCAAACAACTTGAACCAGCATTGCCGAGAGAGATTCAAAAGAACTGCTTGTGTAAATTATTGGAGTTATTTTCTGCTTTCTCTTCCCTCAGAGCACCCGATCTTGGACAAATGCATTTTACTGCTACCTCAGATGTTTGTAAACTATAATGAATCACTCGTACTATGATTAAAGTATATAATTGACCCAGATCCCTTTGCCTTTTCTCTTTCCCCTTCCAACTTTTGTTTGCCTCTGGAATGTTTCTCTTGCCATGTCTTCCAACATGCTACTTTCATTTGTGAAAGATAGAGTACATTTCCTGTTCTTATTTGAATGATTTTGTATCCATCTTGTCCACCTTGTGCATCCTCTCCCGTTTGTCCACCTCCCTCTGTCTTGGCCTTCGGCTCTGCTGTTAGAATTTCCTCCGTTTATCTGCTGTTCCTTTTTTTCCTGATGCATCCCGATTCGTTCAGTGTACTTGTACTAAGCTCTTCCACGAGCCTCGTCGATGTATACAAAAAAAAAAATCCTTGATCTGTACACTTTACATACAGATGATAGTTGTGTACACGCGCATGCACACGCTTTTAATCCTCAACCCCTGCACTCTTTTACCTTGACCTTTTGTTACTTGGAGAGTTTAAGAATGAAAATAATTGGGATATACAGTATATGTGAGGTCCTGCCCATCTATCTGTTCCCTTCCTCAACAAGGTCGATACTCGCCTCCTCTCGCAGCTCATACTGCTCCACGATGTTCTTGAGCTTCTCGGCCAAATCGATGTTCTCCTGCTTCAGTTTGGTGTTTCGCTCGTTGTGCTGGACCATCTGTGCCTGGATCTCTGCCAACGTGGTCTGGAAGTTAGCCGTCACCTCTCGGCGCTTCTCCTCCTCCTCACGTGCTCTCACAACATTCTCCTCCTAGTGACGGTGCAGAGACATGAATGGCCTCATCTCCAACTTTACTCCATTTTATCCTTGGAAAAGTTATCTGACATGTCTTTATAAATGTAAAACAGTTGTCCATGTGTAGGGTTTTTGTAATTGGGGTGGGGAGGGGGGCGGGGCAATTAAAATAAAAACTAAAAAGAGTTCATCAAACACCTTACCCAATGCAGTATCGAGAAAAAAGGACATGGGAAGGGTCTTTTTCAACTCTTGCTTTGCATTTACGAGCTCAACCTATATTAACTTTGTTCAAGAACTTCAAATAATAGGCGCGATAGCAACCGAATAAAGCCAATGGATCAAACGGAGCAGCACAGAGCTGGACCTTCTGCCAACACTTCTTGGAGAAACTGACGATTTTGGAACGATCTTTGAGAAAACTATGCATTTACACAAAAATGTTTTCAACAAAGTTAGCTCTGTGGTTGCATTGCCACCACCGTCATTTTTGTCTGAATGTCACCGTTACTCCGCCCTCAGAACATGCAGCAAATTTGATTGGTTGAGACAGCGTAAACCCCCCCCCCCCCACTCCCGCAACTACAGTACTGCGACACTGAAGGCTTTTGGGAGTGCAAACAAGGCGATTTGTGTTGCACATTGTTCAAATATTTAATTAAATTTAAATTTTGTTTCATGTTTTAAAGGCTGTCCGAAAACAAACAAACATTTATTCAGAAGTTCACTGCCGATGAAGCATTGGCCATTTACACAATCCTATTTAACATGTTACATATTAGTTCTTCGTGCCCGTTTGTGTCCTTTATTATGTCCCTAAAAACAGTAAGTTTCCTGTTTGGAATGATTTTCAAACTTGTTTAACTACCAGATTAAAGTAAGTGCGCATGCACACTCAGGATGAGATTCCATACAATTTACCAAATTCAGAGCCAAGATACTGGCTAAGCTGCAGGTTTATGTTCCGATTAATGTTCCATTGTTAAAAATATAAAATTCAATTGAAATCAAGTCGTTCCTCAATCATCGGCTGATGTCTGTCAGCAGACAGACAGAGTGAACCAAATGCTTAACCCCGCTATGGGCTACAGAACTGGCAGAAAGGCTGAGCACCCGAGACGTACGCCCACTCACCTCCAAGCTGTCTAGTCTGGGTTTGAATACCGACCTTGCTATAAACTGTCATCGCAGTGTTTCACAGACAGAGTGATTAATCATGGTGTCCCTCAGATGGACATTAAATGGGGAATCCTGTCTGCCAACATTAGTTGGTGGACGTTAAAACATCCCAAGGTGTCCTTCGTGAAGAGCAGGCAAGCTATCACTGGCAACAAGGTCAAATTACAAATTCTTGCCCCAACGTATAGACGGCACTGCATCAGCAGCACAACCACACCCTCAGAGAATGACGCTATGCCACATCCTTGTGCTACATACGAAAAAAGACAGAAGAAGGAAGACAGAAGGAAGCAGCTTCATCATATGTGGTCTCAGGAGGAGTTTTCCAAGTTTCAACAAGGAATGATAATAAATCAACTGCCACAGAGTTGGCACGTCCATAAAGACAACTTCAATCATGCTCACAAAGCCCATAAATCATGGTGAACGTAATCATCAAGTACAACACTGCAGGGAATCAAAACTGTGGTCAAATCCTCCATGATGCTGACAAAATAGTTTGGCAAGTCATTTGGATGTCGAGCAAGAACCAGCACAGTTCGAGTCGAGCATTCCGTGCAATAACATGGGCGAGCAGCTGCACTCGGGCCTTCCATCGTTTTGACCGTGATGCATGGAGTTATCCGGTGTGCAACAAATGGGTATCCTATGTCTTCGGGATGTGGAAATAGGTTTTCTGGAGCAATGAGAGTCCACAAACATATTGTTCCAGCGTGATAGAGAAGTCTGTGGGTCACATCGAAACAATTGAGCTCAATAACGACTAAATTTGAAGGAGATAGAGGATGCATTATGCAAGAAATGATGGAAGAATCCGTCTCAAAATGTAGCTCAGTGATTGTTGAAGTAAGAGTCCAGGCCGTGATGCAAGGGGGGAAGGGGGGGTCCGATAACAGACCGAATGTCCACAGACCGAGAAATGTTATTCATTTTGGGGAGAAAAAAAAAATCCCATACGAGCTGGAGTATTGAATGCGCTGCTTTATCACCAAGCAGGCCCCGACAAATCCACTGGACTTCCATCGGAAAACGTTTTCAAGGTTGACCGGAACATGTTCACACTCAAAGTGCAGGTGAAGTATGTTGCGAATTGCGATTAATTGGGGATGACTCGTGCAAATGTGTCATTTGAAAGAAGAATGAGAACATGACTTATTCCTAAGCCTCCCTGACAGCCTTAAGCTTGTTGTTTTCATTTATATAATTATGCCAATAAAAGATTGGTGCAATGTGTAATTGCTAGATTGCAGAATCAGCCCAATTCAACCACCATACCCCCCCCCACCTCATTAGAAACAGGACAAGATGGAGTCAGATTAACCGTGGAGTGTTAGCGCTGCAAGTCAAGTAATTGCTGGAGTACCAACACAATTTTATTGACTGCTACTCAAAGACTATGATTGCTTTCATAGCTAAAAGCAATTTTTTTTTTCATCAAAATTTTCTTAAAAGGCACCTTGAGCGTGCGGTTGTGCCGCTGCAGCTCACGACAGAGGCTCTCCAACTTGCTCCGAGCCAAGACGGCACGGCTGTGCTCGGTCTGCAGATGGTCTCTTTCCTTCACCAACTGTGCCTGTCGCTTCTCCAAAGCTTTTAGTTGTTTCTGCGTCGTGCGATGTTCCTCCAACTGAAACGGGAAGGGGCTGCAGTCACTGCAAATGAATCCCAGCACTGCCTGGCAGGATGGCCTCGAGATACGCACACTCGCCTCTAAGCTGTCTAACTTGGGTTTGAATCCTGATCCAGGTACGAATTGTCATCTGGTGTTTCGCAAGCAGGGTGATTCATCAATGCATGTGTTGTCCCTTGGATGGACATTAAACTGGGTGTCCTGTCTCCTGGCATTAGTTGGTGGGCGTTAAAGATCCCATGGTGTCCTTCGCGCAGATGAAGGGAGCTATCACCGGTACCCTCAAAAAATTACAAATTCCTGCCCTAACCTCCCGAGGGCACTGCATCAATGGCACGTCCCTGCTCTCAGCCAATGACGAATGCGACCTCGCAGCCTTTTTCTGCATCCGAAAGAAAAAGAATCCCAGCACTTTACACCATCTTATGATTTTTAAAAGCCAAACCAACCCAAGCATCACAGCTCTCACCCAAGAGGACTAGATACTTCAAAATGTTCAACACCAATCAAAAGCACCTTTGGTATCACAGCCAGGAAGGCAACCAACCAAACGTGGCAAATCTGAAGCCAAATTCTCAATTCTACCTCAAATGAGTTTTTCGTTCTTCTCGGGGGGGGGGGGGGGAGGCTTTTAACAGTTTGAAGTATTAAAATGATAAGCCAGGCAACCTCGACCGCATGCATGTTAGCAAACAATTTCAAACAGCGTTATAACACATTATTCAAAACAGCATCACCGTGCACCTCGGTGATGTCACAATTGACAAGCACAAACATTAGTCATAAGCGTTTTCCCCGAGCAGTTTGGAAGGACGTCATTTCTCCAGCACACGTCCTGTTCATGCCAACGTCAAGGGGGAAAAAAAAATGAGGTCTATCCTCCCCCTCCCCCCCCAAAAAAGGTCATTCAAAACCTTCTCAAAATGGCGCCGCACAATGGCATGCAATGTGCACATGTGGACTGACCAGCTGTGTATACTTGGTACAGAGCGCTGCCAGCTTTTCCTCGGGCATGCTGAGCACGTTGAGAGCTTGCATAAGCAGCGTCACTTCCTTGCCTGCTTGAGGGAGTGACGAGAAGCATAGTATAAGGCGTAAAGCAAAACAAGACGGTGAAACCATGTCAAGGTGTGGAGACGAGGGGTCGTGCACACCCAGCATAAATGGAGTTCTGAGCCGGTACGGGCAATCGCGACCAAAGATGACAGACCATCGGAGACCGTTGCTTTAACTACTTACCGAGACCTTTGTTTTTCTTCTTCTCTGAAGTCGATACCGGTTGGTGTGCCTCGTTCTGAATCATGCCGATCGGGTTGTCTCCGATACAGTCTCCTTGCTGTGTGGCTGCACATTCAATAATCTTTTTAACTAAATGGCTGCTGCTTCAAACCCCTCCCCAGGAGGACCTTGGTTCATGTAACATGTAACTTCAACATCGTAAAGTTCAAAATGTTTTACGAGAAAACCACATTGCAGCAAACACTTCAATCTCATTGAATGCAGATGACAGGAGCAGATTTTCAACGGCGCAAGAATCTAGCGACCTTTTACCTGGTGAAGTTGTACTGCTCATGGTCTCTGCTCCATTGCTGACAACCTCTTCGTCCTTGTCGTCCATTTCCGGCTTGGTTTTGGACTTCTTGCCTGCCGTGACCGTCACAAGGAGCTCGTGGTTCTCTTCGTCAACAGGGGGCACGTGCACTTCATCGTTCGTCATTTCCTTCATGCTCGTCTCCACAGTTGGCGCTGCAGGCGCGATCTCAGTGATCGGCTCGGAATCAGTCTAAACAAACACGGCAACGTTTTCTATAAAGTTATTAAAGCACCAAAATTGTATGTTTGTACTTACAGAGGTCTAAAGCATGAGGAAAACAAAATAATTGCTTTGGTTCATTGATTTGAACAAATTATTCTTAAACTTGTGCAATAATGGACAAAAAAAGCTGAGAACACGAGTTCCAAAATACAAAACATGTGGTTCAGGCAAATAGCGAGAGGATTCGGATCAATCTTATACCCTTCCTGGGGTAGAGGGGACTACCATTGTCACCGAAGCAGTTTCCTGGGCAAGCAAATACACTGAGTGGTTTGCCATTGCCTCCATGGCAGTAATAGTCGGGGCAGGAATTTGGAGTTTGTCTCTGGGTGCTGGTCCACCGACTTTGAGACACCACCTGTGGAAACTGAAGCAAGCAGGCAGGTACTGTCTTCAATTAAGGGTCCAACCGAAGGACCTCATGGACGCAGGTGAGGCACCAGGGAAAACTTTGCAGTTGTTTGCTGTTAAAATTTGGGACCATTGCACACCGGCACTGGGCAGTGGTCCATGATAATGTCCTGTGCAGATCTCTTCTGTCTCTCTCGTCTCAACTATCTGGGTCGGCCTGTTTGTATTCTCAACTGAACCCTTGGATTAGGAAACTTGGAACCCAGGTTCAATTTCCATTTAACATGTGTTTGTCCATTGTCTACTAATGTCCTCCACCGCAGATTATTCACCTCCCCCACCCCTCCCCCCCAAACACCCTCATTTACACTCCCCCCCCATCCCCGACGCATGCATAACAAGTAGATGACCCCTTACTCCTCCCACTAATACAATAATAGCTTCATCATGCTCTATGCAGTGCATTGGTTCTACCGTCATGTCATGGCAGGAATTTTAAATTTGGTCTTGTCAGTGATAGCTTGTCAGACCGGTGATAGCTCACCTACTCTTTGAGAAAGACACCGTGGGATCTTTAACATCCACCAACTAATGCCTGCAGACTGGACTCCCAGCTTTCACATCCAACCGAGGGATGGCACACACATTGATGAATCACCCGTCATGTGAAACACCAGGATGGCAGTTTATAGCTGGAATGAGATTCAAACCCAAGTGAGTGTGCATACCTCGAGACAGCTTAGAGGTGAGTGCGAGTACCTCAAGGGCCAAAGCCATCCTGCCTGTGCAGAGAGTTGGAGGTCGGGCGAGGGAAGAGAGTTCTTGGGATTATGGGGAGGAGGGGGAATTATTGTCGTCGGGGTGGGGGTTATTAGGGGGAGGGGGTTGAGGAGTTGATGAACAAAGAGGGAGTGGAGGAGTGGGGGTGGGGGGGGTTAGAGAGTTGTGAGAGAGGAGTTGGGCTATACACCACCCCCCCCCATACTTTGCTACAGCCCCACACTTTAATACAAACCTGCTTTGATCAGACACATGGCCCATGACATCCTCTTTGTAAAACTGAATTCATAATGTGGTTAAAAAAAAAAAAAAAAGCAGATTAAAAATAATTATGGCTGCAAGTCCACGGGCCCGATCACATTGAAATTTTTAACATACGTTCCCCATGACTACTACATTATACTTGTGAAGTTTTACGTCGATCGATGAAGCAGTTCAAGAGAAATAATTTTTTTCAGATTTACGTTTAAAATAATATGGCTGCCAAACCATGTGACCCATGATGTTTTTGTGAATACCACGGCATCCCCAAGACTTGTGGCACACGTGTGTGAAGTTTCCCCTCGATCTGTGAAGCCGTTCTGGAGAAGATGATTTTTTCAAGGTTTATTCTTCAAAAAAAAAAATGCCTGCCAGACCATGTGACCGATGAGGTTAATATTTACGCCCTGTATTCGCCAAGGCTAGTCGATTATGTGCATGAAGTTTCGCATGGATATAGTAAACCAAACCACATGACCGATGACATCATCAATTTAATTCTCTCCACCAATTTATCCCTGAATCACTCAATAATTTTCATACGGATCGGATAAAGCGTTTGCCGTAAGCAATTAAGACATCGTAAAGGAAACGTCGATGACGTCGTCATTATCAACACTTATTCCCCTTGGGAAGTACTCGACTTGTGCCAAGTTTCAATTTTTTCCATGGAGCAGTTTCAGAGATAGAGTCCAAAGTTTTTTTTTTTCATTTTTTCCAACATGGTTCCACATCACGTGACCGATGACGTCATAATTATCTTCTTTTGTTAATTTTTTTTAAAGCAATTTATTTGGCTGAGGTTACGATCCTGGTCAGGTTCTTCATCAACATTAATGACTCTTCCTCACTCCACCAGGCGAGTCGAGTGCACGTCTCTCTCTCTCTCTCTCTCTCTCTCTCTGGCAATCGCAACGGAATAAGCAACTGGTAACCTCCCGAGTCAACACGTCTTTCCTTGTTAGACGCCTAACTCTTTCTTCTCGTTCCGCGGCCTTGACCGGCTGCGACTCCTCGTGCTCGTGAACTTTTGTGCTCATTCTCTCAAATCAATCATGGGTCCTAAGCGTATGAGTGGTGCAGTAGATGCGTCTCCTCCGGTGCACGACTTCAGCACTCTCACCGGCGTCTTCTCCAGAAGAGTTCACTGGATTCTGACACATGATAGTCATTATCACATCAAAAGGAAATAAAATTTAACAGCACCTACTGTTGTTTGTATTATTTGGAAGCATTGTTAACGAAACTAATGTTGGGGACGAGTGTTCTTAAAAAACATTTTTAATTTTCACTTATGAATCACAAGCCACCGTGAACCTAAACCCCATTTTCCCAATGAAACAATTCCCCGACATTCGCACTAGTTTTCAAGAACGCATCCCCCACGAATGTCAGAGTTCTACTGCATTTATTTTTGTATGCAAAGTCAAGGCTCGTGCAAGCTTCCACAAGCCTCAACTCTGTACCAAATAAATAAACTCCTATAAATCCCCATATTGAACTGAAAAGTAGTTTCAAGTGCAATGGGAAATAAATAATAAATCAATAATGGAGGGAAGTCTCAGACTCTCTGGAAAATCCTCTATTTCTCTTTGCTGACGACTCCACCCTCTGCCGTACCATCTGTCATCCCTCAGACCGGCAAGCAGCAGCTTCTTCGCTCACTGCAGATCTGGATAAAATCACAAACTGGTCCAACACGTGGAACATGTCTTTCAAGCCAGACAAATCTCACACTTTCACTATGTCTCTTTGAAAGGACCGTTTACAAACCCCCCCCATCCACTTTCTCAACAATCCTCTGGAAGAAGTCTTTTCTTTCAAGCTTCTGGGTCTCACTATCTGCCATGACCTTTCCTGGGAAAGTCACATTTCCAACCTCGCCTCAAAAGCCAGTCGCCGACTGGGAATCCTCCGTCGTGCAAAGTCCTTCCTCGGCCCTCTTGAGCTCCTGACCACTTACAAAGCTTTTGTCCGTAGCCTGATGGAGTACTGCTCTCCCCTCTGGGCTGGTGCTCCTGCCTCCCACCTTTCTCGGCTTCACGCTGT
>NC_140976.1:15612527-15631566 GCF_056783735.1 Eptatretus burgeri | reverse complement strand
GCAGACGCTCCATAGCTACAATTGCTACTGAGACAGTGAGAGTGGATGAGCAGTGGCATCGGATTTCACAGCTCACAGATCCCTGCACTGGTGCCAAGAAGTATCCTAATTTGAGCAAAGTGATGAAGGGAATCTTGGTCATTCCTCATTCGAACGCATCATGTGAGCGGGCACTCAGTCTTGTACGGAAGAATCATACTGAATTTCGTCCCAATTTGAGTGTCAAAACCCTGGAAGCTCTCTTAATTGAAAAACTAGCTCATAACACCCCTTGCTACCAGAGAGAATACAGCAAAGACATAATCAGAAGGGCTAAAAGAGCCACACAGCTGTCACTCAGCAAAGCTGCCATGGAAAAAGCAAGCAGCAGTAGTACCAGCCAGTAAGGTAAGAAAAATATTGCTTCTTTTGTGCTTTTTGTTAATCTTTGATTGTCCCCTAACTTACTAATATTAACATACATGTAACATTAAAAGTTGCACAATTTTCCCCTTTTTTTGTTCAAAAAGTGGGAATTCTTAACATGTTAAATGCTCCAAAATAGGGCTCAGAGGGCACTAGAGAGCGTCTAGAACCCCAGAGCTTCCAGGGCCTAAGGCGGGCCCTGGACCCCGCCGCAAGGGTCGAGCACTCCGCTGAGATAAACGCTTCGCGCACATTATTTGGTGTCGGTTGAAAATCCTCCCTAATTCTGATTTCCAAAAGTTGGCATCTCTGAGAATGTGATGGGACTATTTGTGCTTTGAAATGTAGACTTGCATGACCTTGCCAAAATAAAATCCTTTTCAAGGCTCCACACACCTGGTGAGCCCAGTCAAGTTGACACAATGGAGATGGCCTGGCTTGAAATTGATCATCATTTATTGTGTATAATGGCAGTAGGGCTGGCAAGGTGGCCTATAGGTATGCACACTTGCCTCAAGCTGGCTTGCCAGGGTTCAGTTCCCGACCCAGCTATAAACTGTCATCCTGGTGTTTCACAGGCAGGGCGATTCATCAAAGTGTCTGCCATCCCTCTGATGGATGTTTAACTGGGTTTCCTGTGTGCCAGCATTAGTTAATGGATGTTAAAGATCCCAAGGTGTCCTGAGTGCAGAGTTGGCAAGCTATTGCTGGCACCCTGGCCAAATTCCAAGTTCCCGCCCTCACCTACAGAAGGCACAGCAGCACCCTCAGCCAATGATGCTACCCTGCAGACTTGTGCTGCATACGAACGTAGAAGATTATAGCAGTACTCTTCTCTTTCCACATTGCACTGTCCTTGTTGAAAGAGGCAGAAGTGAGAATAAAGTAGTTATTGAAAAGAATTGAAGTTTCAAATTGCCAGATCTCATGCAGCTTATTTTTTGGTCGGCCTATTAGGCGTTCCTACCTTACCCCTTCACCTCCCCACTCCTGGTCTCATGATGTCGAGAGCCTGGTTTTAAACCCTTTATACCATCTGTATTGTTCATTGTGTTCATGTAAAATTACATTGACACACTTGAGTGTGTTTGTTCTGTTTGTGAGTTGTGCTTAAAGCTCGATGCAAAAAGAAAATAAATCATTTCACTTGCGTTGGAAAAAGGTTTTTAAAAATATGAGGTTGAGATTAGGCATTGGTTTGTGATCAAGTTTGATGCTTTCTGGCAGGTCTTTCTCAGGCACTTCAGGAGAGGACTCCAAACGGATGGCGCCGCCCCCACCTCCCCCACCGCGACCCCATCAAACACACTCGCGATCTTCTTCGCTTGACCTCAACAAGGCGTTTGCGGCGGCTCAGCAAGGTCTTTGAGCTTGTCACACCTTGTCGTTTAAACACATCTTTTTCCCACTCTTCAAGTGAATTGCTGATGAAGCTTCAAATAGATTTGATTGATCTGATCTTGATGTTCCCTTTGTTTTTAAAAGAAAAAGGGAAACTTATTTTGTGTGCAATATATTGTTACGGTCGCGCCCGCCGGCGTGCGAGCGGCCACGTTCCTCTAATGGCAGCAGCTCGCCCAACGGACGGACAATTCAGTCGTGACCCTCCTGGAACTATCGCCGGGAACCAGTCACGGGTGGGGTTTAACCTCACCACAGCCCAGTCCGCATTCTACCGGCGCGAAATAGGGTGAATCGCCGAATGTCGATATACCTAAGTACCCGTGCGGGTAACCTACCGAGGGGTTGCACCACGCCGCAGGTCGGCTGAGGACACAAACCGGCAAGCGGTTTGTTCCGTGCTACAGGGATAACCGAGCGGTGTTATCGCCGACCTCGACGGTTCAGTGATTCTTCTTTACTCGGGTGTTCAAACCCCACTACCAATTATTCTACGAGGTAAGATGGCACTTTCAAAGGGGAAATAGGACACGACGAACGGGATACATTCAAACAAAGCACATTTATTTATACAGCATGTATGTACAGCCAAGGCAGTCATGCAATATACAGAAAAAGCATGGAAACAAAAGCAATACCACCGAATATGCTTATAGTGTACAGTCACTGAAACAGGTTCTACTCACTGACACGGCGCCACATCATTCACACAGAACAAAAGAAATGACCCCCTCATAGGCAAGGGGGTAGATGGGGTTCGTAAACCTTTATGGCCGTGGGCCGTGGATGACCGAATGGGCCCACGAGACCGACACTGGTTACCTGCACCCTCGTGGTGCGATGGTCGGCGAGCTCTCTCGGGCACTCTCTTCTCGTGTGTGCAGGCTTGCGTGCCCGAGCTGGCAAAGCGGTGCCTCCCGTCCGTGTCCCAAGAAAAGAAGAAGCCCGAGCTCACGAACTAGCTGCTCGAAGGACAAGAACCACCACGAACTGAACTGAACACGAGCTGCGAGCTCGACGAGCAGCCACCACGAACTGAACTGAACACGAGCTGCGAGCTCTTGAGCAGCCACTACAAACTGAACTGAACACGAGCTGCCCGAACCGCCAAGAGAAGAGAACTCGACCCCGACCACCAAGAGAGGAGAGAGAGCCTGCGTCTGGTCCGCCTTTTATAGCGCGGGGCTCCGCCCTTCGCTCCTCCCCGTTTTCGGCTCCGCCTCACTTCGAGAGGCTTCTTGAAAAGGGGCGTGCCCTCACTCCGACCGCCTCACGCCCCGTGTCCAACCAATCGCGAGCGAGCTCCTCGCCGCTTCTCGTGCCAGCCTTGGTGGCGCAAAAACGGCGGGAAAACTCTCGCGTCATCCCAGTTCTTTTCACTGGGCCTTGGCTCGACGTTTTCAGACGGTTTTTGCGGTGGAAAGGGTCGTAGCGTGCTCTGTCGGGCCAAAATAACGATAGCGAAAGAAAAACGGCTATCTCAAAGGGTCGCAGTCCGGTGAACATGAATAAATCCCTTTAAACAACGGTGGGGACCTATCTGAACACTCACTTACCGGCATAGCTAATCCAAGGAACCTTTATGGTGTATTGCGAATTTCCACAGCTTTATATTAACAATATCAACAACTAACTCGCCCACCAAGCTTGTAGGAGCCGAGAAGGTCTCCGTTTCTGCCCATTAATTTAGAGCACGAGTCAGTGCTGAAACACCACGTGGCTGCAGCAAAACTACCTCTCAAATTTGGCTCAGCGCTTCACTTTCTATGGCACCTCAAATGCACTTAACCCAATTTAACAATCTACGGATTTATTGGCCAATTGGCTGTTATGTGCTATTGAGTTCCCATTCCCTGATCTCCACAAATAGGTTCTCATTACCTCTGCCACCGAAGGTGAAGGAGGTTGTTTTCTCCCTTTTCTGTCTGTTTGTTTGTCTGTTTGTCTGTGTGCAGGATATCTAAAAAAGTTGTGGACGGATCCCGATTAAATTTTGTGGACAGGTTCGGTGTGTGACAAGGACAAACTGATTCGATGTTGGTGAAGATCCGGATCCGACAACTAGAATTTTTTTTTTAAGTGATTCTTCACCATTGAGAGGTCGGGCCAAAAATGATATATAGCATGATATTTCAAAAATGTAATGGGCCGGATATGCTCTCATGGATCAGATATTACGTGGTGGAGTTATGTGCTTTCCCGAGTGCCCTTCTCGTTAAGAAATGGATTTGTTGCCCATTCCCTGTACTTGGTCCCACTATGTTTCTTGTTTCTATCAATGATCTTCCTGATATTGTTCTGTCTCAGCTCGCCATGTCTGCTGATGACTCCTCACTTTATTGTACATCTGATGATTCACGCAACACTACTCGTAATGAGGTTGGAGCTTCACTGGACATTGATTTCGAGAATGTGTTGAAGTGGGGGCATGACTGGCTGGTATCCTTCAATGCAATGAAAACTAAATTATGGCCATGTCTCGCTCAAGAAAGAGGCATTTCCTTTCTGTGCACATGGGGTCTTCAACCTTAACAGAATCATCTGAGCTTCGGCTTCTTGGTCTGGACATCTCCTTTAACCTCCGTTGGGATGAGTACATTTCTGGTGTTGCTAAGAGTGCTTCCAAGTGAGTTGGTTGTCTTTATTGAGCGCAGAGGTATTTACCTCCTGATACTGTTTTGTACCTGTATAAGACAACTATACAGCCCCTCATGGAGTACTGTTGCCACATTTGGGCTGGAGCACCAGCCTGCCACTTCTCCTTACTTGAGAGGCTCCAGAAATGCACAGTTAACCTGGTTGGTGCAGAGGTGGGTTCAACTCTTCAACAGCTCTCTCACTGTAGGTCAGTTGCCACTGTGAGTCTGTTCTACAGATATTTTCTTGGCAAATGTTCTGCTGGACATTCTAACTTGGTTCCTCCTGTATAAGTGTTTGGACGCAAGACTCGGTTTGCCATCTCTGCGAACCCATGCATTCTCGCTGATACAAAGTGCAGAATGAAAGTCTATGCAGGTAGTTTTATCCCTCATACTGTCTCTCTTTGGAATTCATTACCTGCAATGTGCTTCCCTTTATCCTACGATCTACCCAGCTTTTAAAAGGAATGTCAATTCCTACTTTTTACATCATGGAGATTACATCGCATTTCACCTGACTTCTGATACCTCCTGTGTCTTGGATCTTTTTTGTTATCTTTCTCTTTCTTTTTATAAACCTCCGCCATCGAAGATCGGAGGTTACTGTTTTCAACCCTTTCTGTTTGTTACTTACGAAATCTAAAGATTTCGTAAGTATATTGATGACTTCCGTTTGTTTGTTTGTTTGTTTGTTTGTTTGTAGGCACGATAACTCGAGAACGGAAGAAGCTACCAATGTCAAATTACACCATGTGATTCAAGAGGGTGATGGCTAATGCTGATTAGATTTTGGTCAAAATCTGTCAAAGGTCAAGGTCACAGCAAGGTCAAATATTCGATTTTTGATGGTTTGGTACAGATAACTCGAGAACGGAAGAAGCTACCAATGTCAAATTACACCACGTGATTCAGGAGGCTGATGGTTAGTGCTGATTAGATCTTGGTCAAAGGTCAAGGTCACAGTGAGGTCAAACATCCAAAAATAACTCGAGAACGGAAGAAGCTTCCAATGTCAAATTGCACCACGTGATTCAGGAGGGTGGTGGCTCGCGCTGATTAGATTTTGGTCAAAATTGGTCAAAGGTCAAGGTCACAGTGAGGTCAAACATCCAAAACATTCGATTTTTGATTGTTTGGTACAGAATCATCGTAGAAACTTCTGGTTTGCGTCGCTACCTTCTCATGAGACAGCTTTTATTAGACAAGGTCAGAGGTCAAGTTGACGATTTCATAAGTACCAGTCTATGACTGCTTGTTACTTACGAAATCTAAAGATTTCGTAAGTATATTGATGCCTTCCGTTTGTTTGTTTGTTTGTTTGTTTGTTTGTAGGCACGATAACTCGAGAACGGAAGAAGCTACCAATGTCAAATTACACCACATGATTCAAGAGGGTGATGGCTAATGCTGATTAGATTTTGGTCAAAATCGATCAAAGGTCAAGGTCACAGCAAGGTGAAATATTCGATTTTTGATGGTTTGGTACAGATAACTCGAGAACGGAAGAAGCTTCCAATGTCAAATTGCACCACGTGATTCAGGAGGGTGGTGGCGAGCGCTGATTAGATTTTGGTCAAAATCGATCAAAGGTCAAGGTCACAGTGAGTTCAAACATCCAAAACATCTCTGACCTAAAACTTTTAAAAACCACAGTTTGCCATGGATGCTCGCTTTCCATCAACCATTCTTTTTTTCCAACTTCAGTGCCAACTCACCCCCCTCACCCCTCACTCTCACTCTCAAAGCAACCATCCCACTCTTCTCCCTCCAAGCCTCCCTCTCACCTCTTTCAAAAATTCCCCCCTCACCTTTCTCCCACCTTTCATCCCCTCACTCTTCCTTCTCTAAGTTGCCCCCCGTCTCATCCACCAACCTGCCTCCCTCCACTGCCCTCTCACCTCCATCTCTTCACTCCACCTCCTCAAATCCTCAACTGCCATCTTCCTTGTCTCTTGTCCCCCCTCTCTCACAGCACCACAGAGCCTTTTCTCCTCCTCATTCGGCCCCCTCCCCTCGCTATTCTGCAATACCCCACACTCCTTCAGCAACCCTCCTCACCTCCCCCCTCTTCCCTCGTCCTACCCTCCCCCGCCCCTCCACCTCCTGCACCCAAAGCCTCCTCCCCTACCTCTTCATTAAAAGTGTGGACCTCAAATATCCGGGGCCTTCGCTCAAACCTTTCAGATCTTTCCATACAGGTTGCCACTGACAAACCAGACATTATCTGCCTAACAGAAACTTTCCTCTCCCAAGACGTGTCTGACTCCCAAGTATCTCTCCCTGGTTACTCCCTCTTACGGTATGACAGACCTGAGTCTCGTCCTGGTGGAGGTGTTGCTCTCTTCATCAAAGACTCTATTCCTCACTCTCCCTGCACTGCTCTCATTCCCCACACCCCCAGGAATACCTCTGGCTTCGGCTTCCCCTCCACTCCCACCTCATGTTTATATGTGTACTGTACCGTCCACCGAACAGTGATGACTCCATCTACACCTCACTCTCCGAAAACATGGACCATCTTCTATCTTCTCATCCAAACTCTCTCTTCCTCTTATGTGGCGACTTCAATTGTCATCACGCCAGTTGGCTAGGTGTGGGTACCTCTCTCACCTGCCATGGGACATCAGCAAAAGCTTTCTGCGACTCATTGGGACTGACTCAATCGGTCAACTTCCCGACCCGGATCTCAACCAATGGTACTCCATCTCTTCTGGATCTGATTTTGACAAATTTCCCTGACAATATCTGCTGCTCTTCCTTTGCTCCAATTGGTTCTTCTGACCACGTCCTTGTTAAAGTGGACATCTCTCTGGCTGTTATCAGAGAACCACCTCACCGCCGTCGAGTCTGGCATTTCACTCAAGCCGACTGGCAGGGTCTCCGAGCAGCCATCAAACTTACAGACTGGTCTCCTATCACTACTTTCTCAAACATCAACTCATCCTGGGAATTCTTTCAAAGAAACTTGCTCTCCCTCATGCACAGATTTATCCCCTCTCGTGTTCAGTTGTCTTACCCTTCCTCCCGCCCTTGGTTTACTGAAGCTTGTGGCGAGGCAGTTGTCCTGAAACAACTTGCCTTTGCCTCATGGAAAGCAAACCCAACTGAGGGCAATCTCAGTTCTTTCCACAAAGCTCGGAACAAGTGTGTGTCTACCTTGAGGAGAGCCAGAAAACAACATCTTTCTCATCTCAAGTCTGAACTCTCAAACCTCTCTCCCTCCTCAAAATCCTGGTGGCGTTTAATCAAATCTGTTTCTGGTGTATGTTCCCCCTCCATCCCCTCCCTTACCTCAAATGGCCGCACTGCTGATTCCACACGTGATAAAGCTGAATGTCTAAACTCGGTGTTTGCAGCTAAATCTTGTGTCCTAAACCCATCACTATCTCTACCCACTTTACCCAGTCGCACCCAACTGTCCCTGGACTCTGTATCCTTTTCTCCTGACAAGGTGGAGAGCTTGCTTTCAAACCTCGAGTCAGATTCTGCAACCGGTCCAGACGGCATCAGCCCACGTGTCCTCAAAGCCTGCTCTTCTGCTCTTGCTCACCCTCTCTCTGTTCTATTCACCCTCTCATTTTCCCAAGGTCATCTGCCATCTGCTTGGAAATCTGCTAACATCACTGCCCTGCATAAAAAGGTGCAAAAACAGATCCCTGTAACTATAGACCAATCAGCCTTCTCCCAATCATCAGCAAGGTTATGGAATCCATCATCGCTTCAGACATGAAATCCTTCCTCTTCTCCAATGGCTTGATTTCCAATCATCAATTTGGTTTCAGACCAGGTCACTCTACCCTAGATATGCTGCTACTGCTCTCCCATCAATGGATGGAGGTCCTCAATGCCAGACAGGAAATCCGAGCCGTATCCCTGGACATATCACGTGCTTTTGACACAGTCTGGCACCCTGCCCTACTCACCAAACTCTCTTCCCATGGTATTCAAGGCCATCTCCACTCATGGCTCGCAGACTTCCTCTCCTGTCGCAGTCAACGTGTGGCCCTAAATGGAGTTCTTTCATCCCCTCTTCCTGTGCAGGCTGGAGTTCCTCAAGGTAGCGTTCTGGGCCCTGTTCTTTTTCTGGTTTTCATCAATGATCTCTCGGACTCTCTGGAAAATCCTCTATTTCTCTTTGCCGATGACTCCACCCTCTGCCGCACCATCTGTCATCCCTCAGACCGGCAAGCAGCAGCTTCTTCGCTCACTGCAGATCTGGATAAAATCACAAACTGGTCCAACACGTGGAACATGTCTTTCAATCCACACAAATCTCACACTCTCACTATGTCTCTTCGAAAGGACCGTTTACAAAACCTCCCCATCCACTTTCTCAACAATCCTCTGGAAGAAGTCTTTTCTTTCAAGCTTCTGGGTCTCACTATCTGCCATGACCTTTCCTGGGAAAGTCACATTTCCAACCTTGCCTCAAAAGCCAGTCGCCGACTGGGAATCCTCCGTCGTGCAAAGTCCTTCCTCGGCCCTCTTGAGCTCCTGACCACTTACAAAGCTTTTGTCCGTAGCCTGATGGAGTACTGCTCTCCCCTCTGGGCTGGTGCTCCTGCCTCCCACCTTTCTCGACTTCACGCTGTCGAAACCAGGGCTTTTAAGATCATTGGCATCTCCCGCAATGAAGCTGAGTCTTTGGGCCTCTCACTCAATCACCGCAGGTTGGTCGGTGGTCTTTCTGTCTTCTACCGACTCCTCTCCAGCCTTGCCCCCCTGCTCTCTCTGCGATTTGTCCCAACCACATTTCCACAGGGCGCTCAAGGTCCGCCAACAACCCCCTTCTGGTAAAACTACCAAAATCACGAATCACTGCTCATCTTCACTCTTTCATTCCTCTTTTTTCCCGCCTTTGGAATAAACTTCCTCACTCTATTCTTTCCCATTCTTCCCTCCAGGCTTTCAAAACAGCTGTTCACCACCACCTCTTATGTTCGCCCCTACAAATCCTCGATCTTTTCTACCCCAGATAATCCACCCAAGCCCACTTCCTTCAATTCTCCTGCTTTCCTTCCTGAAAGTCCCTGTAATGTCCATCTTCTCTTCGCCATGTTCCCCGTCCCATCCCCATCCCTCTCCCTTCCACAGTTCACCTGTGTCTGTTCCCCAATGATTTGTCCCTTCCACTCCCGCCCCTCTTGTCTCATGCCTCCTTGCTGTGAGTTGTGTGTTAGCTCTCATACGAGCCTCGACCAAGGTATAAAAAAAAAAATAAAAAAAAAAAAATAAAAAAAAAAAAAACATTCGATTTTTGATGGTTTGGTACAGAATCATCTTAGAAACTTCTGGTTTGCGTCGCTACCTTCTCTAGAGACAGCTTTTATTAGACAAGGTCAATGGTCAAGTTGACAATTTCGTAAGTACCAGTCTATGACTGCTTGTTACTTACGAAATCTCAAGATTTCGTAAGTATATTGATGACTTCCGTTTCTGTTTGTTTGTTTGTTTGTTTGTAGGCACGATAACTCGAGAACGTAAGAAGCTACCAATGTCAAATTACACCACATGATTCAGGAGCGTGATGGCGAGTGCTGATTAGATTTTGGTCAAAATCGGTCAAAGGTCAAGGTCACGGTGAGGTCAAATATTCGATTTTTGATGGTTTGGTACAGATAACTCGAGAACGGAAGAAGCTACCAATGTCAAATTACACCACATGATTCAAGAGGGTGATGGCTAATGCTGATTAGATTTTGGTCAAAATCGGTCAAAGGTCAAGGTCACAGCAAGGTGAAATATTCAATTTTTGATGGTTTGGTACAGATAACTCGAGAACGGAAGAAGCTACCAATGTCAAATTGCACCACGTGATTCAGGAGGGTGGTGGCGAGCACTGATTAGATTTTGGTCAAAATCGGTCAAAGGTCAAGGTCACAGTGAGTTCAAACATCCAAAACATTCTATTTTTGATGGTTTGGTACAGAATCATCTTAGAAACTTCTGGTTTGCGTCGCTACCTTCTCTAGAGACAGCTTTTATTAGACAAGGTCAATGGTCAAGTTGACAATTTCGTAAGTACCAGTCTATGACTGCTTGTTACTTACGAAATCTCAAGATTTCGTAAGTATATTATGACTTCCGTTTGTTTGTTTGTTTGTTTGTTTGTTTGTTTGTTACTTACGAAATCTAAAGATTTTGTAAGTATATTGATGCCTTCCGTTTCTGTTTGTTTGTTTGTTTGTAGGCACGATAACTCGAGAACGTAAGAAGCTACCAATGTCAAATTACACCACATGATTCAGGAGCGTGATGGCTAGTGCTGATTAGATTTTGGTCAAAATCGGTCAAAGGTCAAGGTCACGGTGAGGTCAAATATTCGATTTTTGATGGTTTCGTACAGATAACTCGAGAACGGAAGAAGCTACCAATGTCAAATTACACCACGTGATTCAGGAGGCTGATGGCTAGTGCTGATTAGATCTTGGTCAAAGGTCAAGGTCACAGTGAGGTCAAACATCCAAAAAATGATAACTCGAGAACGGAAGAAGCTTCCAATGTCAAATTGCACCACGTGCTTCAGGAGGGTGGTGGCTCACGCTGATTAGATTTTGGTCAAAATCAGTCAAAGGTCAAGGTCACAGTGAGGTCAAACATCCAAAACATTCGATTTTTGATTGTTTGGTACAGAATCATCGTAGAAACTTCTGGTTTGTGTCGCTACCTTCTCAAGAGACAGCTTTTATTAGACAAGGTCAGAGGTCAAGTTGACGATTTCATAAGTACCAGTCTATGACTGCTTGTTACTTACGAAATCTAAAGATTTCGTAAGTATATTGATGCCTTCCGTTTCTGTTTGTTTGTTTGTTTGTTTGTAGGCATGATAACTCGAGAACGGATGAAGCTTCCAATGTCAAATTACACCACATGATTCAGGAGCGTGATGGCTTGTGCTGATTAGATTTTGGTCAAAATCGGTCAAAGGTCAAGGTTACGGTGAGGTCAAATATTCGATTTTTGATGGTTTGGTACAGATAACTCGAGAACGGAAGAAGCTACCAATGTCAAATTACACCACGTGATTCAGGAGGCTGATGGCTAGTGCTGATTAGATCTTGGTCAAAGGTCAAGGTCACAGTGAGGTCAAACATCCAAAAAATAACTCGAGAACGGAAGAAGCTTCCAATGTCAAATTGCACCACGTGATTCAGGAGGGTGGTGGCTCGCGCTGATTAGATTTTGGTCAAAATCGGTCAAAGGTCAAGGTCACAGTGAGGTCAAACATCCAAAATGTTTGATTTTTGATGGTTTGCTGCAGAATCATCGTAGAAACTTCTGGTTTGTGTCGCTACCTTCTCAAGAGACAGCTTTTATTGGACAAGGTCAGAGGTCAAGTTGATGATTTCGTAAGTACCAGTCTATGACTGCTTGTTTGTTTGTTTGAAGGCACGATAACTCGAGAACAGCAGAAGCTACCAATGTCAAATTACACCACGTGATTCAGGAGGGTGATGGCTCGTGCTGATTAGATTTTGGTCAAAATCGGTCAACGGTCAAGGCCACAGTGAGGCCAAACATTCGATTTTTGATGGTTTGGAACAGAATCATCGTAGAAACTTCTGGTTTATGTCGCTACCTTCTCTCGAGACAGCTTTCATTAGACAAGGTCAAAGGTCAAGTTGACGATTTCGTAAGTACCAGTCTATGACTGCTTGTTTGTTTGTTTGTTTGTGAACAGTATTATGGAAAAACTCCTCGACGGGTTTTGATGAAACTCGGTGGGGGGGTTCGGTATGGTCCAAGGATCATGCCATCAGATTTTGGACTTGGTCCCCCTCCCCCTCCCCCCAAAAAAATTTTGAGAAAAAATTTTTTTTTTTGCATTTCTACATGTTTTAAGTGATTTCCACCCCCCCCCCAAAAAAAAATACTCAGAGAAAAAAAATTTTTTTGTAACTTTTTTCAGCAAAATTTCGATTTCTTTTTCTTGCATTTCTACATGTTTTAAGTGATTTCCAACCCCCCCCCCCAAAAAAAAATGTTGGAGAAAAGAACTATAACTGTCAGCACTGTTGACATATTTAATGAATAAGATATAAGGTTCACTTGAGTGACCCAGCAGTATTGGCGGCGGAGGTTTTGCACTCTCCCGAGTGCTCCCCCTCTAGTTTTGTTTTGCTTTATCGTTTTCTTTATCTAACCTTCCCTTAGCTACTTACCTGGAGTGGTTTTATTCCTTGTTTGGGGTGATTTCCATAAAAAAAAGAGTAAAATGGGCAAGGACAAAAAGGAACACTACCGACCGCACATGCGGTAAACCAAACTGTGTCAAATGAATAATCAATATACCCATGTGTCCACGGTACCACGATGACACTGACTTAACCTTTCACGTGGGGAGGATGAGACTGGTGGAGGAGAGGATGAGCCAATAAAGAACCTGTGGTGTAAGCGGGCTTTGTTTGCAGGCTTCATGTCAATTGAGCCCGGCACGCCTCTGTGTTGGTTGGTCTGTCTGCACAGAGAGAGAGAGACATCGAGAGAGACATAGAGAGCTATTGCCTGGTTTGAGAGAGAGAGATATTTTGCGATCCAACTATCCAGTGATCCCAATTCCACGACTCTTTCCCGTACCAACCGACACATACAGACAGATCACATCAGGGAATGTTTGAATGTAAAACGGGGGAGAGGGGGCATAAATACAAACACTGGGGCAGAGAAGACGAGAGGTTTTAAACATTCCAACTCAATACCATCTCTTCAGTTACAGTAATTACATCGCGCTTATGCTGACTTGCATTGTGAAATTACTATTCTAAACTATTCCCCATCTAGCTTCGAAACTCGGTCCATAACAATATAATATATGCAGAAATGTGCCATTCTGAAGCAAATGCAGCTCCGTGAATTTCATCAGTTTCCATTGAGGCATCCATATCTTATCCCCTATTAGACGAAACACACGTGTGACATCATGCGCTTCCTCACCAATTATCGGCCTCCAAACAGTGGTTACGTCACTTGTGTTTCGGCAAGACTGACAAGACGTGGCTGCTTCCACGGATGCTAGGAAAGTCCATAAGGCCTTGTGGAGGAGTTGCAAAGCAAATTGTGCCCACATATAGATGAGTACACAAGACCACACTGGACTTGACTTCACACAAACTCGGCTGCTGGCCTAAGGGGGATGTGATGTAACTTCCCGGAGCACTCACTCTAGGTACCAACGCAGTCAGCAGGAGAAATTAAGGAGACATTTCCCCCGCATCATGGGACACCCAACCCATGGGGTTGATTTTGTATAGTGTCGAGGCTCGTGGAGGAGCGAGAACAAAGAAAGGATCAGGACATAACAGAACAAAAGGAACCACAGAAAGAGAATTGGGGGTAATGTGGGGGAAACTTACCAACATCAGGGTTGATGGCGAAATGAGGACAAATGGAGGACACAGAGTAAACAAGATAGATACAGTGCAAACTCTCAATCTTGGAAGTGGAATGAAAAACTGGAAACCCAGAAAAAGGTGGACTTGGGGAGGGTTAATGGGGTAGAAAGGATAATGGTTCTGGATGGGGGGGGGGGACTTGAAATGGTGGTGAACGGCTGTCTTGAATCCCTGGAGGAAACAATGAGATTGGAGAGACTGAGGAAGTTGGTTCCACAGGTGGGGAAAAAAAAGAGGAACGAATGTGTGGATTGCTCTTTACGACTTTACTGGAGTATTTTTTTTTCCATGTCTGGAGGGTGTAAAGTGAAAAGTTTTATCTTGATCTAGTAATTATCAGTTTTTATAATTTGTTTCATTTTCAGTTGCCTTGTCCTGAGGCTTCTTCTTTGATTTGTTTGATGACGTGTTTCCCCATCTCTGCCTGTTGTTTTTCTCATTTTCAGGCCAAACGCTTTCGGGAGCATCTGCCCCGCCGCCGGCCGTCCCACCCAGACCCCACCCACACGTGAGTATCTCAGCAAGGCCTGGTTTTCTAATTTTTGCAATGGAAGCTTTCTTGTTGACTGCACCGCTTGGCTATAAACGTGGCGTGTTTAATTTTCCTCCAACCATTAAATTTTTTTGAATGATGGTAAATGGGATTGAGCAGGCTGTTTGTTTGGTTAAGGGGGTTAAAGACTGCTCTCTCCACTGGCTGGTGCGCATTCTATTTCGATGGCTGCTCACACACACCAACCCACACTTGGAAAGCTTGATGAGTGTACTGGATGCTCAACACGAGTTGAGGGAGGCCCTCATTCTGAGATGGACTGAAACTGGCTGATTTAAGTTTTTTTTTTTTAAATGGGATTTGAATATATTTTGCCAGCACAGATGACGAGATAGGAACACAGATGGGATGTCCAAACGTGCCAATTTTACTACCTGTATAATGTTGGCAGGTTCTGTTTCAAAAGAATCAATAAAAATTGCTTTTCCAGCTGAGGCCTCTAAAATGGAGCATGCGATGTAATGTGCAGCAAGAGGTGTTCCCACTTTGGCACATTTTGCAGCACAGATGGCTTTGAGCCAACCGGCCACCACGAGCATTTCATTGGGCAGGTTCAAAGTTTCTACCACCAGGATTCTTCATGTACTTGCCTGTTGGCAAAGGTTTTATTGATTTATTTTATTTTTTAACTCTTCGATGTCTTGAAATGGGCGGCAAATCTTGCTCATAACTGCATAACTCATAACTCATAACAACGCAAGGAATGGCCTGCACTGTTGATATTTCCATCGCACAGGTTCTGCAAAGTTCCAAGTCCGTCGATGGGGCGGACCTGACGCCTGGTCCTGTGAATCCGCTGCTATCATCGCAGCCACCACCCGAACAACCTAACTTTGCCGACTTCACGCACTTTGCGGCGCTGCAGTTCGTTCCTGAAGCCGAAAGGGAGGCAGCTGCCAAGGAAGCCAGGGTCGCAGCTCAGGTACATATCGACGACCCTTCGGAATAACTTTGTAATATGAATGCACGAGTGGGCAAAGGCAAAGGGCAAACGAGGTCCATTATATCGGATTAAAAACTGGGGTCAGGGCATTTGAACGGAGTTTCCCAGAAGGGAACACTGACGGTGCAATTTTCACGTTTTGATTTTTCACGAGACAGAATGCAATGTGTCGAATAAAACTGGCCAGTTCTGAACTTGTCAAGACAAAGGTCAAATAATTTTTGAAGTTGTCATGTTTGTTTGTCAAATTATTTGTTGCAAAGTTTTAAGGCTCGTTTTGAGCGTACCCAGAAAACTTATCTTGCCGGTTGCTGCGAGATGAAGACCTAAAGGGCTTGTACAAGTTTACCGTCGGCGTTTGTGTTTGTTATGCTCGATGACCGAACGACAGATTTCCAATAGGACGGTCCAAACCGCTTTGAGTAAGACACGTCTGGGTTTTATTCCGTGCCCTCGATTTGTGGTATTTATACACCCGGAACGATTCCTCGAGGCTGGTTACGTCGAAGGGATTCTTCTTCGCATGCTTATACCTGTGAAAAGTTACTGTGTGGCAATTCTTGCACCGGAGGTCATGTTCCAAGAAGTATCCCAGAGGATGGGTTCACAGGGTCTTCACAGCCTCCCAATGCCAGCCCCGTGTCAGGTTGGAATTCTCTAATGGATCTGGTTCCATGTTGCCAGGATGACCTTTTACGATTATTTCCTTCTGGGTCGTTTCCTCCAAAGCTTTTCTGCCAAAGTGATGGGTTGAGATTTGCATCGCTGCAGCTTTTGTTTGTTTATTTTTATCTTGTGGCGTCCCACCTGCACCGTGTTGGTGTGGGGGGGGGGGGGGTGTGTGTGATTTTAAACGAAAACCGAAGGCCTGCCCACATGTGCCTCTGCATTTGTTTTGCGTTCTGGATATCAACATCCTTTTGTGTAAAACAACATGTGTGTGCGCTCCGCTTTAAACGAGGCGTAGTTGGATTAATTCCAGCTCGAGGCAGTTTCTTGCCACAACTTCAAAATGTCTACGTCTTTATTGATGTCTGGGTATGTTCCATAGTCGGTCTGGATTCGGACTAATAGCGAATTGAAAAAAATTCAGCTTGTGTTGCTCGTAAATTTGAGTTTAAACCTCATGCTCAATGAACCAAGGGTCGTTTTACACTGAACACCTGTGCAAGCTCTAATCACCGTCGTCATGACAGATGCTGTAAGGAAAGATTTTTGACTTTAGATTGGATCTGATCACCAACTTCGTTGAAGTATTTTTTTATTATTTATTTATTTGTTTATTTGAAACGACGGTGACGACACATGATTGATTGGTATTGATGAATCTTGAGACACTCATTGCAACCAGCAGATGGGCATGCTGTATACATGCTTGCAGTTGCAGTGTTGGTTCCCAGCCTTTTGCTGGGAATGGAGACTCTGTTACCGCTGGAGGGGAAAAATGGGGAATACAGTATCTGTTTTGGTTATAATTCCAGGCCACAGTCAAACGGAGATTTGTGTTCCCATGGGATTGCCAAACCTTGAAACCAATGGGAGGCTTGGATGGAATGGTGGAGGGAGGCAGGAGAGGGTGCATGGGTTTAGAGTGGTGATCTGGTGCTTGCCATGACTTATGGTCCTTTTTGAAGGTTAAACCCGGGTCTTGCAGCTTGCTAAACAAGGATTTTAATCGCAGGGTGTTCTGCAACCTCTCTTGAACAGTTTCTTCGTTTTATTTATTTATTTTACTCTAATAGTTTTTGCTTTTATCTGCTTGGTTGGTTGCTCATTGTCCTCCCTTTGTCCTTTTCGGCAAAATGTTGCACACGCCATCAAAATGAGCCGTGAGACGTTTTACAATGCCATTAAACCTGGAATTTCTTTCCCTTGATCTAAAGTCGTACTTCTCGCTGTTTATCATTTTGGGTAACCCTCACATTCATTTGTTACTGTACTTTTGTTGAAATGAGGGATTTTTCAAACATATAAACTTGATCAATCTTCTGCTGCTGATTCTTTCAAAACGAGGGCTCATTGTGCCGGCCGTCACATTAGTGAACCTTGTTGTTGGGTTAAGTCAGTTGCTGAGCTGGCAGGGTACTGCCTAGAGTCTGGAGGTACGCACACGCGTCTCTCGGCTGTCTTGTCTGCGTTGGAATCTAGATCGAGCTATAAATTGTCATCCTGGTGTTTCACAGGCAGGGTGATTCATCAATGTGTGTGCCCTGTGCCGTCCCTCAGATGGACGTTAAACGAGACGCCATGTCTGCAAGCGTGAGCCGGTTGACATTAAAGATCCCATGGTATCCTTCACGAAGAGTAGGCGAGCTGTCCCCGGCACTCTGAACAAATTACAAATTCCTGTTTAAACCTACAGGGAGCACTGCAGCAGCGGCACCAACAAGCCCCTTCGCGAATTGATGCGAACCCGCAGCCATGTGCTGCATACGAAAGAATGTGTCGTAGTTGATGTTGTTTTTTTTTAGGGATTTGTGTGTCACGTCCCAACGATATATGCTTCTCCTCTTGCTTTGAGGTCGTGAGGAGATTAAAGGGAGTTCTGAGTTTTTGTCATGGTAAATCTTCCCTTCCAATTCTGTTGCAGAATGACAAGCATATAATGAAGGTTGAGGGCCAGGTGGATGAGAGAAACACCTCCAGCAAGGTACACACTTATTCCCTGTGATGCCACAGATAGGTGGGGTGAGCACCCTGCATACATTAAAGCTTAAGAATGGCTCCCATTGTTTACACGGTAGAAATTTACCTCTGCCCTGCTGAAGTGTAGTTTCCTGTGCATTCTCTGTAGCCGCTGGCCCGCGGCGACGTGACACAGTCGATGTCTTTCATTTGGATGGGAAGTCTGTTTTGGGAAGCAATGCTGTTTTTGTTGATAACAGGTGGTTTGGGATGGTTATGTGCTCGCAAACAAGCACTTGAATTTGTCTCGCTCTACTCTTGGCTCGCCATGACCAACTGTCTCTGTAGAAGCCGTCTCGTCACCGTATGAAGTCTGAGGAAGAGTCCAGGGCTGAGGCCCCTGCCCCAGAAGAGCACTTTAAGAAAACTGGCGGAATTGCAGCACTCGGAAACACGCAACCCGCGCTGCAACGGTGGGCCAAGCTTTCCCTTGATAGGAGTTGCTCATAAATGTCGTCGGTGATGCCAAGCTTTGGTCACGGGCACAGCTTTCTGGCCTCCCTCATCCTGGTTTTATTTTGCAGGTCTGCCGGAAAGGAAAAGAAGGCAATCCAGGCATCAATCAGGAAAAACAAAGAAACAAACACAGTGCTTGCTCGACTCAATACCGAGCTTAACCAGCAGCTCAAGGTGAACTTTAGTTTTCTTTTTACCTTCTCTTCTCCCCTTGCAATGTTCTCTTCACTCCCTCTCTCGGCTTTTTAAAATTCTATTCTATTAGCGCTTCCAACTGAATCTTTTTTTTCTTTTATTTAAAAGATTACATCATCAGAACAAGTGTCAATGTAGGAAGTATACAACTTGTTTATTTAGGGATACAGAATGGAAATAGAGAGGATTTTATGAAAAGAGCCGAGCAAGCTGCGTCGTGTTCCGCAGGACCTACTGGAGGAGCGGATTGCACTTGAGGTTCAGCTTGAGCAGCTGCGGCCTTTTTCGCACACCTAGGATATCAGGTCGATGCCATCGCCTTCCGGCTTCATGCACTTGTCTCCTCCGGACCGCCCAACATGAAATGAAA
>NC_140976.1:15597527-15607527 GCF_056783735.1 Eptatretus burgeri | reverse complement strand
AAAAAATTGTAACTTGGCACATGTCAAGTACTCTCCAGGGGAAATAAGTGACTTTTTTAATGATGTCATAGGTTGCTTCATTACCTCATAATTGCACATGTCGAACGCTTTATCTGATCAGTATGAAAAATTTTGACGGTCATCTGGGGATAAATTGTCGTGGGGAAAACAAATTAGATGACATCATCAGTCATGTGGTTTTGCATCAATTTTTTTTTTAAACATAAAAACCTTCGAAAGCTTTCTCTGAAATGGCTGAACAGATCGAGAGAAAACTTTACAGGTATGATCGCCTAACCATGAGGAACAAAAAGTTCTCCACCTATGACGTCGTAGGTCACATGGTTGGGCTGCTATGATTTTTTTTGAAGAATAAACCTTTAAAAACCTTCTTCATAACGGTTTGACAGATCGAGGGGAAACTTCACCCACATGTCCCTCAAGCCTTGGGAATACCATGGTGTTCACAAATAATTAATAGGTCACATGGTCTGGCAGCCATATTGGATTGAACAAAAATCTTTAAAAATGTTTTTCTCTTGAACCGCTTCATCGATCGACATGAAACGTCATAATTATAATCCAGTAGTTATGGGGAATATAGGTTTTTAATTTCAACCTGAATGAACGCATGGTCTGGCAGCCAGAATTATTTGATATTTTTAATCTGGGTTCAGGGATTTAAATCAAACTTGGTGCAAGTATGTATAATGATATAATGATGAGGGCTGAGGCATATCTGGCGATGTCGTGACGTCACAGAGTGCTCTTTTAGTTATTTTCTCTTCCCAGATCAAAGCATATATGAATTTCTTGCGTGTGCCACACTTGGCTGCTGGGGGAGCATCATTTGCTGAGAGTGCAGTTGTGTGCTGATACCCTTGTCGGTTAGCAGGAATTTGTAATTTGTTCAGGTGTCAGAAATATCTCACCTATTCTTCGTGAAGGACACGTAGAATATTTAACGTCCACCAAATAATGCTGGCACATGAGGACACCCTGTTTTAACGTCTATCCAATGGACGGCACACCCATTGATGCCTCCTCGCCCTGTTTGCAAAACATTTGACCGAAGGCTGGACAGCTCAGAGGCTCATGCGTGCAAAACATTTGACCGAAGGCTGGACAGCTCAGAGGCTCATGCGTGTATCTCGAAGCCACCATGCCAGCCACTGAGGCACTGTACCACCTGTGGAACTCTGCACAACACTAACATCACACCTCTTGTACAAGTAAAGAGCCACGAATGGTGTTCGTGGTGTCGCCCCCACGCTCCCCTGTGGTGTTGCTCCCATGCCCCTCTGTGGTGTTGCCCTAGGTCTGATACACACTAGCTTACTCCACAGGCAGATACTAACAGACGGAACAGCTGGCTTCACGTCCCCTGATGGAAGGATTGTGTAATCGATGCAACTCCCCGCAAGGTAACAGAATTCCAGTTTTCATCACGGGCCTGGAATCAAACCCGTTTGTCTTTTCAAAGGTTTGCTGCTGTTGAGTGTGTGTGTGTGTGTGTGTGTGTGTGTGTGTGTGTGTGTGTGTGTGTGTGTGTGTGTGTGTGTGTGTGTATTTTTATTTCCAAAAGTAATTTTGTTTTTGTCCTCTTGGACATTAAAAAAAAACAACCCCTGAATTGGATTAAAGTTGCCTTTTCCTCGGCCAGGAAGCCATGAAATTTTACCACATGAGTTGTTTGCATTCTATCAGCATGTTTTTGTGATATCTGAGAATTAAGTTTCAAAGCTCATTAGATGGTGACCTGCAAACACTATGAGAAGCTTACATTTGGAGTCAGATATGTCATCCAGGTGCAGACACGCAAGAGAGACAGACACGTAGAAATGATGGCGCGTCTTTCGGCTCCGTTCGAAGGGCGAATGGGTCACGGAGCATGTCGTGAACACCAGAGCATCATTGAAAAGGAACAGGCCCAGATCTTGGAAGTGCTCGTAAATCCTAGTAAAGCACATTGTGTAGTACAAGTTACCACAACCTGGATGGTTAAGGAAACTTGAGCTTTTTCATTTCATTGCTGGTTGACCAACACAAACAGTGCTTCAGCATGTGAAGACTTTATGGCTTTGGGATAAAAGTTCAACATATTGGGAAATGTGATGTTTATGAAAAACAAATTAACTTATATGAAACATATGAATGAAAATCTTACAAAATAACAGAAAAGCCTCCTCTAGTCTGAACCATAAACTTGGTTCTCTTTTCAGTACTTTTGTTGATTTTTGGTTATAATGGTCCAGGTGGAGAAGCTCCAAGCCTCATGTCCGTGTCCCCATTTGTTACTGCACGTGCTTGCTTGCTAAAGCAGAAAAACTCAAATGCAGCACCCCTATGTGCACTTTTTTCATGTCGAAATCATTCCCAACTTTGTAGGGGGCAGGCCGAGGAAACCGGCACAAGTCTTTCATGAACCAGCTGGCCAGGCCCCGGATTGGACAATAATTTGTAATTTGTTCATTGGATCCTCAACGAATGCGAGTAGACTGGACAGCCAGTTTAATGACCATCTGAGGGACGGCACACTTTTGTGATGCAAAACCCTGCCTGCGAAACACCGATCTAAGAGAGAGGGTCGGGGCTGGAATGGAACCCAGATTCCAGACAGTTCGAAGGGCAGTGCGTTAACTCGGCACCATCCCTTTCTTATGACCATTTACCGTTCTGGTGAATACAAACACTATAGTTTCGATTCGGGAATGATTGGTGTTACCATGTACGATTTAATAGGCAAAGCTCCTTTTATTTAGTTACACCTTCCTCCTGTAGAATATCCAGCAGTTAAATAAAGCATCTGCGCAGAAGAGGTTTTGAATTGGCTCCGGTTTTGAGTGTCTGTGGTTTGTGGATTGACAGAATGTTTTCTTTCTTTGAGCTAATAGGTCAGATATCAACTATCACGGAATGTAATATCCATATCGACCAGTTTGTGTGCGAAGTCTCTCCAGGGCTGCCATGCCCATTAAGTAAGTGATAGATTTTGCTTGTAACTTGCTTTTCCATATATATATATATATATATATATATATATATATATATATATATATATATATATATATATATATATATATATATATATATATATATATATATATATATATATATATATATATATATATATATATATATATATATATATATATATATTTTGCCTGACTCCCACCATGAATGTGCATCAAGAATGAAATATAAAAGAGAATGATGGAAGGTCTTTAAAAGAAAAAATAGAAGTGGTTTTTAAATCCTATATTTGTAATCCCTATAAAACCAGACCTAATGTGAGCTGTGATGTGTACGTCTGTTCTGCTGGACATAAAGCATCTGGTTTTTGTTAAGGAAAGAGACAGTGGTGTTGTGGTTAAAGGAAATGCCCACCTTGGATCATTGGCGTGGCGCCGCAGATTGGCCACGTCTTGCTGGCAGATAAAGAAACGATGTCTTTCTTGTAGTTTCTGTCACAACAACCATGACCATGGAGTGGGGATGAGAGCTGTTTTGATAATATACATATATGAGGCCCCACGAGGAGGAGTGATGTAAGCGACATTTTTTAATGATGTAATGATGATAGCCTCGGATGATAGGGTAAGGGTTAAAATAGTGCTATATGGCATTAACTCCAAAATGGCCGATGTGTTCCTTACATCACTCCTCGCGGTGCCTCATATATATATATATATATATATATATATATATATATATATATATATATATATATATATATATATATATATATATATATATATATATATATATATATATATATATATATATATATATATATATATATATATATTTACATATTTTAGAATCCGGTCTGATGAATGTGTCCACACATCCAGGTCATCAGACAGTTATTTCCTTAAATGCATGTTCAGATTTGCCCCATCCCCATGTCTAATGGGATCTTAAATGTGATGCGTTGAGAAGGGTAAAGGATAGATACCCTCTCTTATGGGAAGCTTTTTTTTCTATACGACAGACACGCTCACACACATTTCTTTCACGAGCTCTGAAGCCCGCCCTCATTTTTCCTCAGCAACATTCTTTTACGAGCTCTGAAGCCCGCCCTCATTTTTCCTCAGCAACATTCTTTCGCGAGCTCCGACGCCTGCCTTTATTGAGAGTGCACGGGTTGTCATGGTAACCATGCCCCAGTGGGGCGGGGTGAGCTTGGGGCGGACGGCACCCGGCCGAGACGGCCCGGGGATATAAAAACGAGCAAGAGAAAGCGTGAGGTACGTTCTGTGAGGAGAGACGTTCTGAGATATAAAAAGTGAGGAAAAAGAGAAAGAGATACGTTCTGAAGAGAAAGAGATGTGGAAGAGAAAATGCGTGAGGAGAGGAGAAGAGAAAATGCGTGAGGAGAGGAAAAGCGAAAGGAGTGGAATAAGCAAAGGGCGAGAGGAGCGACCAAGAAGCGGGTGTCTCACCAGCGCCGAAGAGACAATTCGCCCTTCCAGTGCTTCGGCAAGCGAGAATGTGGGTGTGAGCAGTGCCACCAACAAGTGAGGCACGGGTCGACCACCAATAACACCAGGGTCTAAACTCGCGACGGACAATCTCGGTGCCCTCCAGATGTCGACCGGCATTCAAGGCTGCCCCGCGAGAGGGTGCACGGCAAAGCTGGGTGCTGGCAACGGACGTGACACGCACACACGCATTTTCAGGACGTTTTCGCTTCACGGACTACCTTCTGTTGAGCAAGAAGATTCTCCCCCTCCCCTCTCCCTGAATGATCTGCTGGGTACCCTTGTCCTCGTTTAGCTGTAAGTTAAACCCTGATAAGCATCTGCTCTTTGTCTCTTTCCTGGCATTTTGATTGATTTTGCTTTGAAATTCATTCTTTATTTACCTCAGCAAATAAAAGGTTCTTTTTATTTATTTATTTATTTTATTATTAATAAAGTCTTTGTCGATTTCCAACCTGTCTGTGTTTGTCCTTTCCTTCTATTGGTCTCGCATTGTCCGAACCGAGATAGACTGGGAGGTAATTACCACAGATTTGACCAAAAAATTGTCGGCATGCACCGGCCATTAAAACGCTCGGCCGCCCTAATTAAAATCTAATCAGATAATATTGGTGCTTTGCCGAGGGTGCGCTCCCTGCTCAGGTAACCACGTGACCTCCAGTTAAACGGAATAATTAGACGGTGGACACTGGAATTTGTGGTTGACTGGGTGGCGTTCGTGGTTTTAAAACAACCCACCGTACCACAACGTTGATTGTGAGCGGTGGCCCCAGGTCCGGCTCTACCGAGGACGGCCGGGGATTGATCCCCCTGAGTGACAAGCTGGTGTCTCCGTACCCGTGGCCGCAACAATTGGTGTCAGGAGTGGGATATTTTTCGAACCCCTTGATCAATAAATTTGTGTCAGGTCGTGGACTTGTGGTGCGCTTGACGCACCTCGAAATTCAGAGCGGTTAGACAAAATTTTAGTTTAATTAATTGGGACTGACAATGGTGGACCAACACGGGCAGGTCCCGGTGGGCCATGTAGATGATGTAAATATGGATACCGGACTAACCCAGGACCCAGATGAAATCACAATGGAGGGTGAAGAGGAAGCAATGGGAGAGATGGAAAATAACCCCCACCCTCGGTCTCTGGAAAATGCGGCGCCGATCGCGCAGAACCCTGGGTTATCGCCACCAGTGCAGCCCGAGAATGACATGATGTTGATGAGGAAATTTATGGCACAAATGAAAATGTTGAGTGAAGAAAGCAACAGAAAAATGGACAGGATAATAGAAAAAAACCAGGGCACACACAAATATGATAATCCAAGAAAAAAGAATGGATGCGAGGTGCAGAAAAATGGACGAAGACAGCAGCGAAATGGACGTGATGGGCGATGAAATGAAAACGGATATGAATGAAACAATGGGCAGAGAAATGGCGGCAGTACGAGAGGAGGTAAGCGAGTGTGGGATCGGTGTCCAGGAAGAAGTGAGGGAGAGCGAGGCCAGACTGATGGGAGAGATTGGAAACATGACGGAGGAGGTAGGACTGAACATCGGACAGAATGAGTTGAAGGAACAAATGGAGACTAACACAGGGGGCGATAAAGGAGTTAAGAGCCGCCAAGAAGGAGACAACAAGAGAGATGACTGCAATTAAAAACGAATGTAAAATGGCACGCGAGAAACTAACGGAGAGAGTAGAGGAGGTGACTCAGACGATGGGAACAAAGGAACGGGAAATGGAAATAGAAACAACGAGGGTGACGTTAGAGGAGGAAATACAAGGGGCGCATCGGGAATTAACGATGGTTAAAGAGGAGGTGGATGAGGTAAAAATGAAGATGATTGAAATTAAAGTAAAACAGGTAGAAACAGGTGGTAGAGGAAAGGAAGAGATTGTTGAATGCATGGACGTGTTGTATTTACAGTGTGACAGTGCTCGAAGAACGGGATGAGGTGAGTATGACGAAGGTGAGTCGTGGCGAGACCGGGCACGTACATGATGTGATTGGGTGTGTGTCGGGCTTGGGGGGAATGAAGGACCCGGGGTTTCTTGGAGTGCCCAATGTGCCGGAGTATGTGCGGAGTGTATGTGACATAACATGGATGAGTGCACACGAAAGAGTGGGACACGGATAGACCCGGACGGGAGTTGTGGTTAGTGTAGTGGACCGGAGTGGCGAGCCTCCTGAGTGGGACAGAGTTATATTGGAAACCATGCCAGCCCCACGAGAGACGCTTACACGGCATGTCCAGGAGTGTGCGCGGTCCGTGCCTCGCAGACCGCCCAAGCACGGATGGTGGTGTGATGTGTTGATGGTTTCAGAGGGGCCGGCGTTGAAACGCTCCAGGACAGATAAATCACTGGAGCACGGACGGCGAAACAATGGATTTGGCTGCAAATTGTTTTCCACGGGGACCAGGTGTGCAATATGCACGGTACCGCCGGCATGAGCAATGGGCGTGGCAAGCACGGCTTGGCTTGGTTCCCCTTGGGAAAACCCCAATTCCCAGTGGCAAGAATTCAAACACAAATTGGCTTGCAACAGACATGTGACTGAGCACCTCTGTGGATGCAGAGGGCTCATTATCATAGGAGACGGTGACAGTAACCCCCATGTGTGGAGCGCAGTTGTGAAACAGCCCCACACATCCTGGGGCCCAGGAGCACTAGCCTTAGGGGGATGGCATTGTTCGGCTCACATGGGGGTGCCAGCGATGGTAGCCTCTATGTGGGTACCGAAGCAGCGACCATGAGGAAGGGCTAGGATAAATTTAGGGACCAAGAGCGACAATAGGGACTGTTTAGGTGGAGACATGAACATGTAGTGGGGACGTAGCTTAGCGATAGAGTTAAATAGGAGCGTGCGTAGTATAAGGGAAGACAAGGGTGCACGAGATAGTTAGGGGAAATGAGTTAGGTGATGCTGTGTCGGTGAGTGGAAATGTGTTTGTGTGTGATAGATTAATTATGAGTGTGAGGGCAGGGCAATGGCCGGTATGAGTGTGAGTAATAGAATGCATGGTGTGAAGGATGGAATGGGGGGAGTGGATCCCACCCAAGGAAACCCGGGGGTTAGTTTAAAGTGAGGTCGAGTGATTACGTAAATTTACACATGGATGTCGTTATGCGGTTTGTGCTGATTGTGGAAAGTTTTTAAAAACATTTTTTGTGCGTCGGGTGCAGGAGATAATGGACCGGCTGGCGGTGTGGCTCGTGTGTCATGTTCGGATGAAGCAGGCACCCTGGGGGCTCGTCGGCCAGGTGAGGCCGTAGGTCGGTCCAGGGAGCAATTAGTGTATTCGTGGACGCAGGTACCCGAGGAGAGGGGCTTGGCGTGCCAGAGTGTAGTGTTCAATGGGACCGGGTGCCCGAGCAGCGGGACCCGGGGTGCCAAAATGCCAAGGGGGCATCATGAGGGGGAGTGCCAGTGAGGGCATCCCCCATGTTAGGGTGAGGAGCAGGCAAGCTCGGAGGCAGCTCCAGTGTCCCGGGGGTGCTCATGGTGAGTATGCAGGTGGGCAGACCTGCTAGTGGAGCCACACTACCCAGCCACGAAATTGTGCGATGGCACAGAAAGAAAATTTGGTGGGCAAGGCCCAAAATTGTGAGCACCAACACGTCGGCGATGGGAATTTGGGTTTTGGAACCCCATCGTTTAACAAAGGCCTCTTGGCAGGGTATAACCCCAGGGAAAGTTTAAACGTGTAACAATATTAGCGTAGTTAGGATTGATGAAGACCCCTTCGCACCATCCACTGTCGGGATGATCGCCGGCTGCTGGACTTACCCTCCTGTCGGACTCGAGAACAAGACTTGTCGCGATGTAAGTGTAAGATTGCATGTAGTTCGGCTCTTCCTTTCCAAGGAACCTTGGGGGATTGGGTACAAATTTGGCAATGGGGATAGTGGGATATAGGAGACGAGACGTAGCGACGAATTGTAAAAAGAGGGGGGCTAGGGTAGTGTATATGTGAAAGACGGATGGGTGCGGACGAGGTGGGCCAACCTGGAGCTCTCCCGGCACTACCGCCACTGCGCCAGGTATGTGCACACCAGGGACCGGCTGACCATGTTGGTTGGACCTGGTGTTTGGCATTACCTGGATTTCCTTTTTTTTCTTTTCTTGCTGTTGCTGTTTGTTGTTTCGCTTTGTCTCGCCACTGCCCCAGGACCATCAAGGCTGTTCTGCATCAAGGCATCGCTCGCTTTGCTGGATCACCTGTTCTGCATCAAGGCATCACTCACCTCACTTCACTATTTGCTCCGTGACCTGTGTTCCACCCACACCTGTTCTGTGAACTGCTACTCGCTGCAGCCTCATGCCAGGTGACACCGTTCCAGTTATGATGGTGGTTTTGTTTGTTTTATTTTGTTGAACTGCATTTACTGCAGCAGCATGCCACCGCACTTGTCTTATGGACTGCCCCTTTGTTGCAGCCCCCCTTATACCAGCTTTCTACCAGCTTAATGCCAGCTCATTCCAGCTTTGTGCCAGCTCATTCCAGCTTCATACCCACTTCCTACCAGCTCATACCAGATTCCTTTCGGCTCATGCCAGTTTGCTTCACTTGTTTTGCCACGTATCACCTTGGCCATTAACTGCACGAACACATCTCTGTGGAGGAAGTGGCTGTACTAGTTGCTGCTTCTTGACCATTTTTGTTTAGAAGGCCACAACGTTTATGGCCTGTATGCCGGTCACTGGCCTGCCGGTTTATTTTGTTAGGTGTGCTGGTGAAGAGCATGATGGTGGCAAGAATCGGCAGGTGCCCCCCACCCCCCTCCACAATTTTTCTTCTGCATTCCTGCAGGACCTGGGTCAGAAATTGTATATAGTTGTGTAGTTGTGTCAATTACTAAAGCCCACTGGTTATGTGTTGTAGTTTCAAAAATTCCGGCAATTTCGGTGGAGCATAAGGTTGTCGTGTGAGTCAGTTAGGTAGTTCCCAATGCATCAGGTGGGACATATCTAGTTTAAATTGTTGCACAGACTGAAGGGTAGAGTTAAAACGTACTAGGTTGGGGGCAACTTCACCTGCATGTCACATGGTAGTGAAAATTGCAATGTTGTAATTTTTTTTTAAACCGATGTCGCCAGCTGTTGGACGACTCGGGACGAGTCTCGGATAGGGAAAGGGGTAGTGTTACGGATTTTAGAATCCATTCTGATGAATGCCTCCACACATCCAGGTCCTCAGACAGTTATTTCCTTAAACGCATGTTCAGATTAGCCCCATCCCCATGTCTAATGGGATCTTAAATGTGATACGTTGAGAAGGGTAAAGGATAGATCCCCTCTCTTATGGGAAGCTTTTTTTCTTTACGACAGACACGTTCACACACATTTCTTTCACGAGCGCTGAAGCCCGCCCTCATTTTACCTCAACAACATTCTTTCGCGAGCTCTGACGCCTGCCTTTTTGAGAGCGCACGGGTTGTCATGGTCATGGTAACCGTTCTCCAATGGGGTAGGGTGAGCTTGGGGCGGATGGCACCCCGCAGAGACGGCCGGGGATAT
>NC_140976.1:15452527-15592527 GCF_056783735.1 Eptatretus burgeri | reverse complement strand
TAAACCGCCTCCATCGTTTCGGCTCATTCTACGTTCGCGGGACTGTTCAAGTCCCGTGAACGTCACATTGGTGTCAGGAGTGGGATGTTCGAACCCCTCTAAATTATATTCGGTATCGGGAGAATATACCAGTACTGAAATCTCGCCACAAATTGGAATATAAAATTACTACAGAAAAGCGCGGGAAAATTTTGGCGGGATTTTTCAAATTAAATTTCATTGGCGGCAAACGGGACTTCTGCACCATGGCGGATGTGCAGATGTTTGAGGAGGAAGGCCACGTGTCTGGCAGCGAGTCGGGGGAAGAAGGGAGAGACGGGGGTAGGGTTGGAACCTCCCCCATTCCGAGCGTGGACCGTGCTTCATCGCCCGTAACGGGACCGGCAGCGCCGGAAACCGGTGCGATGACGATCCAGACAATGTTGGAACGTTTAATAGGGGACATGACGGCACAAATAGCAAATCAATTCGTGACACAGAGGGCAGAAATGACGGCACAGAGGGCAGAAATGACGGCACAAATGGAAAATCAATTCGTGACACAGAGGGCAGACATGACGGCACAGAGGGCAGAAATGACGGCAGAAATGGCAAATCAATTCGTGACACAGAGGGCAGAAATGACAGATCAATTGGGGGTAATGGGGGAACAGTTGGGTGCACGGATTGATTTAATGAGGGATGAATTGGGGGAAACAATGGAGAAAAATGAAAACTGAGATGCAGGAGTGTGTGGATGTTAAATTGGGGGAAATACAAAGTAAATTTGAGGATAGATTGGAGGAAACAAAGGTAGAAATTACATTGGAGAGGGAAAATATACGTAAAAAATTGGTAGATAAAATTGATGCAACGAACATTCGGGTTGATAAAGTGGATGAAAGCCTGGAACGTCATCATGCCTGTGTGGATGCTCGTATGCAGCTGCAAGTTGAAGAGTGGGGAGAGCTGAGGAAGCAAGGGATGAATTTGGCGGAGGAGGTAAAAGGATTGGAGGCTTGTTTGGACGAACAAGATAAAATTATGAGCCAAGATGAAGTCTTGGATAAAGGCCTGGTAGAGCCGTCTTTTGTAAGTAGAGTGTCCGGGTTGGTTGAGGAGCAGCTACAAACTCGCGACGGAGCCTTGGAGGAGGTTGTGCGGGCCCAGAAGATCCTGCGGGAAGAGGTGAATCGGTCCATTCAACGTTTGGAACAGGAGGCAAAATTGACCCATGAGACCCTCACCACAAAACATCTTTGGCCACAGTGGGCTCCGAAATTGGATACGCAGCCACAAGGGTGTTTGATCCCTGGGCTGGATTCGGACAAGGGAGAAACTGAGAAGCGGGCCACCGTAAAAGTGATCCCCCTGGTAAATTTCGATGGGTCAGGGAGCCTTGAAGCTTTTCTGACGCAATTTGAGTGTATTTCCCGACTAAACGGGTGGAATGAGCGGGAACGTACAGGGAATTTGGTGGCAACGTTGCGGGGAACAGCCGCAGATGTGTTAAACGTGATCGCGGAGGGGATGTTGACCAGCTCCCACATTTGCGAGGCGTTGAGCCGTCGGTTTGGGTTTGCAGCGAACTGTGATCTGGTGCGGGCCCAGCTCCAGCACCGCAGATTAAAGCCAGGTGAGAGTGCAGGAGCTGGCACAGGACATTTACCAATCAGTCAGGATCGCGTATCGGGACCTTACAGTGGAGGCGTGGGACAGACTGGCACTAGAGAAATTTTTAGCTGCTCTTCCTGACCCTGAGGTCCGAGCGCTAGTGGAGCTACAGGATCCACCCACCGTGCACCGAGCGGCCGAGTGCGCGGCCAGGCTGGCCTCGTGGAGTCGGCCGGGTCGGGTGCCCGAGAGGCCATCGGTGACGATCCGACAGGCGGAGATTCAGGATCAGGGAGGGGGGCTGGGAGAAATTGGCATTACCCAGATGCTTCAGAGGATGAATCCTCCTGCTGAACCGCCAGGTCTATCCGAGATGACTTTTAATAGGTCGGGTCCGGAAATCACTGTCGGGGGTCGGGGAGACTAGATCGGGCTGAGCATATAGGGCCATGCTCGGCTGGTGAGATTGTGGCGAAGTGCCCTCCTTTGGTGAAAAAAGTGAATTGTGGAAAAATTGGCTTGGGTTTGTCAGTGCTGCTGGGTTTTAGAGTGACAATAGGGACAATGGGTAATTGGTAACAAAGCGGGCACGAGTGGCTGTCTAATGGCTGGTGCGTGGATCGTGTGAGGAGAAGTGCTGTGTGAGTTGCTTCAAGTTAAGAAGTGAAATGTATGGTGCACACATTGATTTTTATTGGACATGGTGTGGTAACAGGGAAGGTCATGGTCGGTGAAGTGTTAGAAATGCAGGTGTCACATGTAAGGCCGATGGGGTGGGGGAGTCATGTGGGTTTTGTGGGTGGGGATGATGTGCTTGTCCACAGGGATTGCTGAAGCTCACGGTGAGCGGGAATTGCGACCCCCTTCAAGGAGATTCACCCCTGGTGGCTAACGGTGACAGTGTCTGGAGGCAACTGGGAGAGGGTCTGGTTGGGCGACCAAGGCGGGTAGGACCTTGGCGACCCAGGAAGGCCAGAGGAGCCAGTGAGACCCCTTCCAGTGTGTTGTACGGGATGAGAGCTGATGGCAACCAGGGGGGTGGGAATCAAAGGGAGCGGGGCGGAGAAACGTCTGGGTTGGACTAAAGCTTACCTGTGGGCACGTTTGCACCTGAGATGCCCCCATTATCTTGTGGTAACCCACCCCACCGCCATGACGGGATTCAGCCTGCATCATTAAAATGGGGACCATGACCTAGAAATGTGATGATGACCATGGTGTGAATGTTGTGAAGATGTGTGAGTCCCACTCGATCCCGCACAACTTGACATGTGCAGCAAGGGCATGTTGTCCGCATAACCAGAGGAGGGGGCAGTGTTACGTTTGAGGGGGGGGGTATGCATTCAAAGGGTAATTAGGATGTTTAATTAGGTATGCCATGCTGTTCGAGTGTACCAGGATCTCGATGTAATAAGTAGCAATTCAGTGGTGATAAGTTGTCTAGTAAATGTCCATTTCTTCAAGGGGCAAATGATAATTGTCACGTAATTAGATAGGGACACGGGATAGGGTAAGTGTGTCTGCGTAAACCCCTTTTAGTATTCTCTGGAGGCTTGCCGTGACGTCACAGGACAGTGCTGCGGATGGCTCCGCCCCGTGATCACGATTGGCGGAAGGCGACGGCGGTGGGCCAATAAAACTGCTCGATTGGAAGTGACGAGGATGGGAGGATAAAAAGGTTCTGTTCGGGGTCGAAAAGGAAGAGGAAGAAGATCGGTACCGAAAAACTGTTCTGGTGGAGGTTGTTGTGCTGGGAGCGTGCTTTTTGTTGCGCTGATTCGACCCTGGTTTGATCGTGTCTTGTAGCCTTGCTGAGCCTCGTGCCTCACCTTGGTTGGCTCTGGGGTTCTGCTGGCTCGGAGTACGGGGTCGAACGGCGGGCGGACCTGCCTCCCTCTCCTGCTCGCAACTTGGCGCCAGAACTGGTTCCCTGGCGGCTGTGAGCGGACTTGGGCTAGGACCAGGAGGTCGACAGCACCACGGTTTCTCCTGCCCCCCTGACGAGAGCAAGGCCAGCTCGTCCGACGCCAAACCAGGGACTGTTGCGTCCACACCACGGTCCAGCCTGACCACCAGGAATAGCTACGGTGTGTGTGTGTGTGTGTGTGTGTGTGTGTGTGTGTGTGTGTGTGTGTGTGTGTGTGTGTGTGTGTGTGTGTGTGTGTGTGTGTGTGTGTGTGTGTGTGTGTGTGTGTGTGTGTGTGTGTGTGTGTGTGTGTGTACCTGGCACCTTAGAGGGTTTGAGATTTGTATATTCATTGGAATTGTCTGTGTTTTCCCCACGCCCGATCCCACACCATCCCGTCGAATCGCCCCGGATCCCTCTTCTTGCCGAGTCTTGTTATTTCTGGTTAGAGGAATAAACGTTATCAACTCAGTGAAAAGCGACTCGTGCCACCTTCCTCGTCCCGTTTGCGGTAGAGCGATTAGAACCGCCATCTTTGGGTTATAAATAAATAAACCGCCTCCATCGTTTCGGCTCATTCTACGTTCGCGGGACTGTTCAAGTCCCGTGAACGTCACAATATACATATATATAAATATATATATATATATATATATGTATATATATATGTATATATATGTATGTATGTATGTATATATATATATATGTATGTATATGTATGTATATGTATGTATGTATGTATGTATGTATGTATGTATATATGTATATATATATATATATGTATGTATATATATGTATGTATATATATATGTATGTATATTTATATGTATGTATATTTATATATGTATGTATGTATATGTATGTATGTATATATATATATATATATGTATGTATATATATATATATATATATATATATATATATATATATATATATATCCAAGTTTGATGGAGCACAAGGCACAGATCGCCTCCCGAAGCTGTGCGAACTTTGAGCAACAATGGCCGTCTGCCACACAAGCACATTGTCTCTGCCTTGCGGCACATCAGTCAGATTGGGGGGGGGGGTTGCAGTCCGACGTAATAATAAAACCTAAACGAGTCCTTCCGACCCGATAAAGCCAATGTTAAATTAAATGTCATGTGCACCACTTCACCTCCAATTCCAGATGGCTTTCACAGGCCACACACTCGTGAACTGTTGGAGCTCCACCACCAAAGCTATCACCAGGGCCGTGCCAATACTTGAAGTAAAATGTGACACGGATGTATTCGTGTACCGTTTACGTTGTCGGTAATGTTTGTGAAACTTCCAGGTGTATTCACGCAGAGTGTGTGAAGGTTGACTTACCGGACAGGCCACGATGGTCTGTTGGACTTCACACAGGAGAGCTTCTCTCTGGATTCTCCCCTTCACCTGGGAAAGTATAAATAAAAAATGGTACTTGATTTATTGTCTTGAATGATACAAATATACAGTATTTACTTTACTTCAAAGGAAGGTCATTTTCACAAAAGTGTCTGACCTTCAATATTTTACATCAGTCATGGTGATCGAAACGCATGTTCTGACTTTGACATGAACTTCACTCGAACAAGAGAGGTGTAACCAGAATAGTCAATTTTTGAGGATTTGGCCACATGGTCATCCCAAATTATTTTTCTCATGTCATATTTTAAGCAATGGTGATACTTCGGAAAGAAAACTGTATTCAATGAGATGTCGTTTATTCGTTACTTGCAAATACCACCTGTCACTTCACTGATGGGAATACCAGGAGGGGGTGGGGGTGGGGGAGAGAAAGAGAGTTGGGGGGGGTGCGAGGATGGTAAGGAACGAAGAAAGGAGGGGGAAGCGAGGGAAGAGGGTAGAGAGAGGAGGGAGGAGGGGGGAGAGAGGATGTGGAGGGGAAGAAAGAGGAGGTGGAGGGGGAGCGAGGGGAGGTGGAGGGGGGAGAGATAGAGGAGAGGGTGGGGGGAGAGGGAGGAGGGGTGGGTAGAGAGGATGGAGGACAAAAAAAAGACAAAAAAAATCGAAATAATGGAAATTGAACTTCAAAATCTTATTGACTTTTAAATGTAATGGGAAATGCATTCCTAAATTGTTCCCGACATAGAATGCATTCATGACAGAAAAAAATTGAGTGCAAATTCTTCAAAGAGTACATTAATTAAATATTCGGGATTTGGGGTTATTACGAGGGAGCTCCTTGGACCTCTACCCGACTTGCGGTCCTGAGACCGCTGGCTACAGATAACTCTGCAATCTGATGGGTTGCTAAGCAACTGTGGCTGCCGATTAGAACCGCCTCGCCTCGCAGGGTTTTCGCTCCTTGGTTACGCGTTACCTTACCGTTGGCACGGAAACCCTAATTGGGGTCACGCCCTTGACAGCCACCAGTCTATTCAATATGTCAAGCCGAGTGAACCACGGATGGCCGTTGGCTAATCCCGGAACCAATAAGTGGGGCAAAACTTTCTGGACATAAACACTGCCTGGACACGTCCAGAGACAAACACCACCCAGAGATGAACACCATCCGGATGTAATCACCACCCGCAGACCGAGAGAGAAAGGTGGAGAGAGGGGTGTTCGCAGAGAGAAAATGGTATGCTTTCTGAAAAAAACACACATTAGTGTGCTATTGTGTTACACACACAGTGCTAGTGTGCTACACACGCACACACACACTATTAGTGCTTGGCCGATATCGGCAATTCTTCAGGAATCGGCAGATTGGAGTCAGTGTGATTCCCGACTACAGTATGTACTGTATACAACCCAAAATTCCTGAGTAGGTTTCACCCTCATTTGAGGAATTTCAATAAACAAATTAAAAAAAAACAATGTTGCATAATACACATTTCAGGGAGATGTGCATAAACATCAATCTATTAACCACTTATAGTCATGTGATGGGTGGAAAAAAAAAATTGGCTTTGTAATTTCGAAAGCACATTAATACAGCAAATGGCTCAGAAATCAGGTGTTATCAAATATATTTTGTTTTGAAACTCACAAAGAGAAACCATTTAACCTTTGTTAAGCACACCTGCTTCAGAGAAAATAATAATCAATTGCTTTCAAAATGGTCACGAGAACAAAGGAAAACGTGATTGCTCGAATACTGCTGAGGTTCAAATTTAAAACCTCCACCACCTATCATCATCCCCATAACATACGGGATGAAACTTTGCCACCACGGCACCCGTAACCAGGCACGCAGGCATGCACACACATTCACGGAGAGTCCCTTTACAGATCCAAATCTACCCATATGTTCCTCTACTACGTAGCAACTGCCAACTGTACCTTCCGATTGGGACATGAACTGTACTGCTATCGACTGAAGGGTGCTCGGCAGGCGGCTTAAGCACTCAAGCAAGCACTCCAATTAAATGGTTGATAAGGAACGGCTGGTTTGGCAAGTGATAGCCAGCTGATTGGTAATGGCACGTACCCACAGAAAAAGTACACATCGCCGATTTTTTAACATTTCCAGATTTCACTCCAGATTTCGAGTTTAGTCCGTATGATCCGATCCTCCAAACTCGAACTACATTTCGATGATATATTTTAGGCCGTGAGAGTGGATCGTGGAAAATTGCATCATATAATGCATGAAGTTGCTCCAAGCTCCTAATTTGAAAACTATAGTGCTTACAAAAGCGATGTACACAGTGATTCATAGGTATGTAGATCAGGCATTCGATGTTATGAGTGAGCAAAGTGAAAAGAAAACATTTTGAGCACTTTATCATGAAGAAATAGTTGCAGCCTGTTCCAACTCGAGGCATTGTTGGGCAGGCTGAACAAAATGGCTAATTAAGACCCCAGCGAGGTCACCGAGGATGTGCCTTAAGAGCCCATCGAGAGCGAGGTGTCTGGGGATGCGCCTGATAAAGGATATAATTAAATAAGGCTGTTCATTATCTTCAAAAGGGGTGTTTTAATTAACCCAGAAAACCAATTTTCACTCTTGCACTTCCTTGGAGTTCCCTCCATATGCATGCAAAGTTTCAGGCAGTTAGGTTTCATGGTTTTGGAGCTATGGAGTAGACACATTGACGGATACGCTGACACACTCTGACATTTCTTGGTATAGAATAAGATGTATGGACTTGAATAAACATTTAAATGATATGTTTATGCTTTTGTGTAATTTGGGGGTGAAGAGGGTGATATAATGATGTTAAATCTCCTTTACCGTCTTGATAAAGTTGCAATAATTCTGCAAGGAGTCGGCAGCAGCAGCAATCTGGACTCTGTCTGAGTTGTCGAACGACGTCGAAAGGTGCAGAGATCTCAGCTCGTACAGCAGGCACGGCAATCGCCTGGCCACTTCAAGTAAGAGCTCCGGCAAGCTGAATGAGTACATTCACCCAAACAGTGAAATCTCAGGCTCTGTGTACGGCCAAGTACATAAAGCACCTGTGCAGGTGTTTTTCTTGATCTGGGGCAGTGATTAAACTGAGCAGGCTAGAGTTGTGCAATCATGTGACAAGCAGAACAGCAGTTATACTGTACTGTTAGCTTCTAGTAATACTAACCCTGTACTCATATCTTGGTCCTTACTGTCTTGTGTTTGAATTTGCTGCATCTCTTGCTATGTTGTATCTCGATTTTAGCTGTAATGTATCTCTAGCTGAACTGGAATACTGACATCACTGTGAAGTGCTAGCTACCTGTTGTCTGAGCAAAAATGGTTGGCTTTTTGATACCTATCCCCTTCCCCCCTGTTCCATATGCCTCTGGTATACTGTATACTTTATTCCCCCTTTCTACTCTCCTTTCCTGCATGACTCCACATTTCCCTACCCCACCCTCTCATGTTCTCCATTTTAATCCCAATCTTCCCATTTACATTCCTTGTTCCTCAAACATTTTTCTTCACTTTACTGCCCTTCCCATCCCTTTGTGCATTTAAGCTGTAGATGGCCACGAATGGCAGTTGGACTTTCATATGGAGCATCCTCATTAGTTGTGCAAAAATGAAATTGTTGCAATTTCTTTTTATTGCATCGCACTTTTGTCCTTCAGTCATTGTCATTCTCCTGTACCATCATTTGTATCTATATGCTGTTGTGAGATAATCTGGGAAGATTGTTCTTACCTCAACATTCTGGTGGACGGACTGTAATCACGGCTCTTCAGAAAGGCTCGAAATGCTGGGCTGTCATCTCTGCACTGCAGGGATTGTATTTAGATTGAGTACACGGTAGGGACCACAGGCACAACACAAACACGTACAAGGAAACATTTGATTAAATTCCCCTTATAAGGATGGCATTCTCACCAATGCAACTTCACCTGCTGGAACTGTGGCTCGAAGGTGAATTTTAGGTGTGTTTGACTCTACCTATTTTCCCTGACTGTATAAAGTCACCCACCACATTTACATATCCGGAATTATTCCTTGATTTGAGAATATTACAAATGGTCAGACAAAGATCGGAGCAATTTACAATTGCATGAGTTGTCCCGCATCCAAAAGCTTCCGAGCCCATTTATGCATGATGTGCAGACAAACAGATATGAACTGCACCTCCTCGATGGTCTGCAGGACGTGAGAGTAGTTGTTGAAGAAACTTGTATACACACTGAGCTTTTTCATGAACCTTGAGAAGACTTCTCCCAAAGAGTGCTCCGGTCCACCCTCCACCATCTTCATCTGAAGGCCTCGACAGAGGTCCCTGTGTGTGTGGAAATATTTGTAAGAGTGTCCACACTGACAAAGAACAGCGATTTTTGAAGGTAGACAGTTATTCTTTCATACTTTACATACTTTCATTGCTCTCAACGAAAGTGAGTTGATGGAAACAGAAAATGCAAAGGAAGAGTGCATGGGAATTGTCGAGGAAGAGAGTTTGGAAGGCATTGACATGTTTGTGATCCGTGCTCCTCTGAGTTGCATTTGACTTGTATGGGAATGGAACTCTGGAGACTATTTTCGCAGGAAGATTGGTGAGTGGAAAGAAGGACAGATATAGAAATGGGTAAAAATGAGGAAGGGATTGAGCATTCCTTAAAAAAAAATCTGGACGAGTTCTTGAGAAGCGTCTGTGTTAGGAAGTGGGAGAACTCGGTTTTGCTATAAGGACCAGTGGCTACACAGTTGGACGAAATGTCGGTGCAGATGGAGAGAAATTATTTCAGTGACTCCAGTGCAGAGCAAGCGTAAATCACCTGGTATATTAATTGTTCTTTTCCTGATGATTTAGAGTTGAAGACGAATTAGGTGTGCCTACTTCGCTGACAGGTTTAACCAAAAGACAGCTGCATGTTGTACTTCACAAACATATTGCATGTCTATCTGCGAGTGTCAATGAGGATGCAGGGCGGACAGGATTGCTTAGAGGTACTCGCACTCGCTTCTAAGCTGTCTCGCCTGGGTCCAAATCCCGACCCAGCTATAAACTGTCATCCCGTTGTTTCAGAGGCAGGGTGATTCATCAATATGTGTGTTGTCCTTCGGATGGACATTAAACCAGTATTCTGTCTGCCGGAATTCGTTGGTGGACGTTAAAGATCCCACGGTGCCCTTCATGAAGAGTGGGTGAGTTATCGCTCGCACCATGAAAAAACAAATTACAAACTCCTGCCCTAACCAGCAGAGGGCATTGCATCAGCGGCACAGCCGCACACCACAGTCAATGGTACTACCCCGCAGCATTGTGCTGCATATGAACAAATGAGTGAGGATGTAAAATTATGTGAAACACATGTAAAAAAAATTTACAATGCATAGTTGTTGGCATGGCTGTGGTTGTTTGTTGTGTGCTCCTTCCATGTACTCCCGTGTCTTCCTAAAGGGTTGCTGCTGTCGTAGAATAATAAATGTTACCCTTGGAACCGCTACATTGAGCTCCCATCCCCACGTTTTCTTCCTCAATCACAGAAAGAGGGGCCTTTAAAATGGGCATCCTTGTGATTAAACACAAATTTTTGTTCCAAGTAAACCGATTGTTTCAGGTTTACAGGAACCCTTTGGAATGAAGACACGCACACACATTTGTCTCCTTTTAGTAATAGATTGTACACGGTTACAAGATTCATTGTGGTTTTTTTTCCTGTTAAAAAATATGTCGAAAGATTGCATTTTGATGTCAAAAGTTCAATTCCGACATGTTTCTCGAATATTTTTAAGAACAGCAAAATATCCTTTTGCTGCAAAGCAAAACCTCGTTATTAAAGAACAGTGCTGTTTCAGGAATGGTGATGGGGCGTAAAGTAGGCTAGTTATGCCATTAATATAGGTTCAGCATAAGTGCGTGGTTTCTGCGTAAAAATTATTGGGCACGTGTGGAGGTTTGTTCAGGAGCTGATAAATGACCTAGCAGCATAACCCCTCTCCACCATAATGTATCTAAAAAGCTTCCCACCGTTCATTAATCCTCTAAGTCTAAATCATTCCGTTTGTAGTCCGCAAACCGCAGCAACCCCCCCCCGCCCACCCCTATGAAGGTGAAAGTCAGGCCTTACGACCATGTGCCAAGCTAGGAGCTGCATCCGTGTTGGCAACCACCCGGACCCATTTGAAACCTCTAAGAACCGCGGATGTGGAAAGAAGTTGAACAGGAGCCAATGAGCGCAGGATCGCAAGGTCATAAAAGCTGAGGGGTCAGGATCGAATGGGCAGTTCAGTTGGGATAGGACAGATGAGTTCAGTGGAGCAGTTGAGAGCAGACTGTTCGAGTCGAGAGGTGAGTTTAGTCCCTCAGTGAGTTGGACACAGCAGTACCCCTATTGAGAGGACTGATAATGCCATACAATCACATGTGTGCTTTAGAGAAGTTCGGAAGCCCGGACACAGCACAGCTTATCACATCTATCTCTCCCGCAAGACCTCCCTCTCACCCCCTCTCCTCTCTCTCTATCTCTCTATCTCTCTCTCTCCCTCTATCTCTCTCTCTCTCTCTCTCTCTCTCTCTCTCTCTCTCTCTCTCTCTCTCTCTCTCTCTCTCTCTCTCTCTCTCTCTCCCTCTCTCTCTCTCTCTCTCTCTCTCTCTCTCTCTCTCTCTCTCTCTCTCTCTCTCTCTCTCTCTCTCTCTCTCTCTCTCTCTCTCTCTCTCTCTCTCTCTCTCTCTCTCTCTCCCCTCTATTTCTCTCTCTCCCCCTCTCTCAACACCAGCCCACAACAACCTCATGCAGGAACTAGGTTTTTCTGTCTTGTGACCTATCTCTGTCTAACTCTTCGTGGTGTGACTGAATAAGTTATTGCGTAAGCCATCGCAGTTCGTGGGCACGAGGGGACTTATTGTGCAGAAAACCACATGTGTGTGCCTTCCTTGTTCTCACCATCCCTCTTTGCTTCCTAAAAACCTGTTTCTCACCACTGGTGTGTCGACCTGGTGCACGGTTTGGAATTAGAAATTGTACTGTGGTGTGCATCAAACTCATGGCCGTTGGGAATTGGTGCGAAAAGCCCTCTTTACGGGGTTTTCAAACCGCTGTGCTTTGTCCTGGGTACATTGCTCGGCCCCCATCCTTTCAGATGGACAAACCAGCTGAAAGCAACATATCTTGCTTGAGTTTCTGTACATCGGAAATCGAAGAAAATATCTGTTTGGTCTTCCCAGTGGACATATGGTCTCATCGAAGCATATTGTCTCTTAAGACCATCCATCACGAAATTGGTGATCGTCCTGGTGGAATATTTGACCTCGTGCCCACCCTAACAGCATCATACAAAGATATACAATGCGCTTCGATGCAGGAGGAGGCCATCCAGGCACATAATTCCCTTGCATTTCTGCCAACATCCCTGTACCCCTCTATCTCCATTGCTTCTAGGCACCTATCTAATTTCAGTTTAAACCCATCTACTGCTTATGCTGTCACCACCTTCCCAAGGGCCGACTCAGTGAATTTGCCACTGTCTGAGTGAAAGATCCCTGCCCCAAAGACATCTCGACTCTCCTCCCATTCACTCTTAAAAAATGTCGCCCGGTCCTGTCCATTGTCCATTTTGCTGAGAAAATTATCCTGCACTTATTTTGTCTCCATCCTTTATTATCATAAACATATATCGGATACCCTCATACTCCTCCTTTCTAATGTATAAAGTCTTACACCTTGCTATGTCTAATCAACGGTCAGTATCTGTTCTGGTTTTTGGACCTGTGTCTTTTTTTGTTTTTTTGTGGGTTATCTGAGACTCATGGGATTGTGGCCTTTTGTGTTCAAAGGTCTTTAAAGTTTTAGCTTTGCATGTTGATATACACGATGAAGATATGTGAAGTACATGATGAACAAGGACGCGAGGAGACGACAATGTACCGTCACATGAATGTACACAGAACATGAGTAGGCAATGGACAACGTAACATCGGATGTGTCATTCGAAACTGGGATCCCTGCATCATGAGCTCGGTCCTCAGACGGTAATAGCATCTCGGTCAACCCCAATTTAGTCCTGTCTTTAAAAAAAAGAAGTTTTTAATTACATTACTAGTGACTTATAATTCGCAATTATTGCAATTTATTATATTTTCAGCATAAAAAGACTTTTCCAAACCAACATTTTGCATTCGGCAAGGTGCTTTATCATGGCAACACAGAACCACCAACCGATGGAGATCTAGGATGTGCAGTGGGTCAGAAACGATGACCTGAACATTGGTGGCACTGATTATTGGTCGACCTGAGGCGAGTGCTGCCTTTAGAGGAGACGCATACACCTCCTTCAGAGATTCCAAGGTACGCATATAGACGGTCTCGCGTCTCATGATCTCTGCAGCCATCACTTCATGCCCAACAGCATGTTGCTGTGGACCTGCTTGCGAGGTCGTTGCCGAATTCTGTGACAAAAACAATGTGTTGATGAGAATTTTCAATGAAATACGGACATGGATTCAACAGTAAAAGAGCAATTTTTGAATAAAAGATGTTTTGCTTATTTATTTTGATTTGTTGCCACGGGAAAGTTTTTCCTATTTGGTTTTCAATTCTCCAAACAAAAGAAGTTTACCAAAGGAAGTAAATCAATTTCCGACCTGCGGTTGCGAGTTGGCCGATCTCTTGGTCTCTCTTTCCGGAAGGTCTTTCCTTTCACCGACGTGCTGGCATCCCTTCCACTCGCACCTCCTGTGCAGGAAACGAGTCAAGAATTCCACCGGGCAGGCCTGGACGGAAAGGCAATGACACGTTTGGTTTGAAATGTCATTTATCCCACCGAGCACCCAACTCCATGACAGTGTGCCTGTGGCCTGTAAATATTGCTTTCCTTGGGTTCGACTCAAATCCGGAACATTTTCAACCTGTTCAAGTGCATAAAGGGTGCCATAGTTAGTGTCAGCCATGGATAAAACTTCCTTTATTTACACTGAGTTTTGCTTTCCCCGACTCCACCATCCTGATGGAGCCGGGGTTCAAATACGTAGAACTGCCCTTCCAGCTCAGATTCAGAAATGCAACTATTGTGATATATTTTGACTTGCTATTTGATGAGAAATGTGAAACCTATTTTTATTTATTGCGGCCGCCTTGCTGTTTGCGATCTGCTTTCGTCACATACCATAGATTTTTTCTGAGCCAGAGCAAAGAAAGCTTCTGCCACGGCAAGCCCTGCTTCTTGGTATGTCATCACTTGGACGACACTCAAATTCTCAAACAGTAGTTGCCCTGTGCAGATATGACAAAGAACCAGTTCTGATGCTGCTTTTGAAAAAAACAAAGCCAGTGTTGCTAGATTCCCAAGAGATACGTTGTTGAGGAAGTGTTGCGTTGACTACTCGGTTTCATATGTAGTGAAATTGTAGGACAATTTTAATATGGTACAGAGCTTTGGACTGTTTGCTGTTTTTACGTGTGTGTGTGTGTGTGTGTGTGTGTGTATTATATATAATGTGTAGATCCATTGTACCAACTGCACGATCCAGCACCTCCCTGCCAAGTTGTGCAAGGAATGGTTGAAGATGTTGCCGTGAGGCCTTTGTTGCCTCAGCCATAGAATCAGAAACCCGGCCCCATGTGATAAGATGATCCCTTGAGAAGTAGAGCGAAGGGACGTCTGATCCATCTGGTGGTGTCCAGCTCCATTCGCAGTCATCTGGCGGTATAAATAAGGTGTTAACACTCACCAGTTTGATTTTAATATTTCCCCCTCAAGACCTGACTGCCCGACGCACTGCCAAGACATTTAAAGCACCCACCAATGGGATGGGCCTATGTGCTTCAGGATCTCGACGAGACGAAGAGGTCCGAATACTTTGTGTGGAGTTTCCTTGGGTAGGATTTGTATTTGGCATTTAGAGGCCACACTTTCTCAGGATGGATTTTATGATTAAACCTTATGGGATTCACCTTGCCAGAAGGTGAATGGCAGAGCAGATGCTGGGGATGTAACTCTGCTTTCAAACACCTCCTCCAGCTGCCCCATGAGTTGGACTCCGCCTTCTGCACAGTACAAGGAGGAAGGAGGAAATATGAGCACAGGATATTTCTGATTTATTATTTTGCATTCCGCTCATTCAACATTCACCTTTATCAAAAGGAACAAGCCGGACATTCTCCGATTCATTCTCACCCCTTTATTTTTCTCATCCCGCTATTTTGTTTGACAGCCATAACGTTGTCTTGGGACCGTGAGGTATGTGCACTAATTTCTGAGCTGTCTCGCCCAGGTTCGAATCTCAACACTGCTTTCAACTGCAGTCATCCTGGTGTTTCACAAGCAGAGTGAGGCATCATTTTTTTGTGGTGCGCCAAATCTGATTTGGTGCGCCAGCCGTCCATCGGATGGACATCAAGTCGGAGGACCCGTCTGCTACCACTGGCCGTTGGTGGAGGTTAAAGATCCAATGGTGACTTTCACGAAGAATGGGCGAGTTATCATCGGCATGATGAACAAATTACAAATTCCTGCTCTTTCAGCCAACTATCCCGCAACGCAATGGTAAACTGTTCGGGATTGGTTCCTGCCTAGAAACGTTTGTCTACGAAGAGATGGTCATCAAATTAATTTTTTATGTTGCCTTGTTCTCTCAACAAAAAGTAAAACTTTTGGATCATTTTGTCGGAGAAGGGGACATTAAAATGAGCTCCGTCCGACTGACCGATCATCCGTCCACGTACTTTTGTGTATGCGATAGTTCAAAAACCGTTGAACATTTTGCTTTCATTTTGCAGATATCCGTTCCTCATGACATTGTCTCAACCTCTTTAGATCACGGTGATGATTGGCTGAATTCTGTTGTCATGGCAACCGTCTCAGTAACTTGGCTTGTGTATGTGCCCTTCACGTATTTCTAAAACCCTTCAACATTTACCTTTCATCTTGCACAGATCTGTTCTTCATAACCACCCAAAAGGTGGGGGACCGAGAGTATCAGCTTCTTGTTCTGCTGACAAAGCGGTTCGTTTACAGATTCACTCAAGAAGAGGGACCGATAACGTAAGTACATCAACCACCTGAGGTTAATGTCACGTCTATCCGAGAGCAAACCACTCGATTACAAACCATGTCACACACCCTCGTTATCTGTTACCTCTTCTGTTTGCAGGTAATGGGGACTTGTTTTGAATGAGATTTTCTCCATCATGAGGATTTCCTTTCATTTTTTAGCAGCGTCTCACGTTGCGAACGCTGCTCATCAAGAGCTCGGCATTGTTCTTCTTCTTCTTGTGAAGACAAAACCTTAACCTCTAGGACTCAGCTCTCGTATATACAAGATCCGGATATCCTTAAATACTGAGCACATGTACACATCCTCACATAGACGGTGCCTTTTGAGAGCGTCTATCATGAACTTTTAAATATATTTGGACATTTACTTTAAAGTTTCGAAAAGTTCACGTTACTATTTAAAGATTATTCCATTTATCGTATTGTAATTTCGTAAATACACTATTTATTTTGTAAATACACTATTTATTTTGTAAATACACTATATTTCGTAAATACTTAAATACATTATGACGGGTCTCGCTATTGGCTTAATCAAGGCACGTGAGGAAATATCGGAAGTTGTTGTTGTTGTTGTTTTTGTTTTTGTTTTTTTTTAGCCGACAAAACCTTTAGGCCGCTGCTCTTGGACACATTTGTCCTTGTTTATTTTAGTTTTTATGTTATTGTATTTCCAGACATTTCAGTTTCCCTCATCCCATTCACCGAAGATGTAATCACATTTGTTTAAAGAAGGTTGAAAGTTTAGCCTTTCATGTTAGAGGCCTCTAGGTATCACTATTGTGCACCTGCGACATTAAAACACTTTTCAACCTCTCTTGCTGTCTTGTCTCGTTTTTTTTACCCCCCACATTTTGTCACAATGATGGCTTTGGCAATTCATGTTTTATCAATGCTGAAACAGCCCATCATATTTGGCTTTGTCTTCAGGTCATTGTTCTAGTTTATTCTATGTAAGACCAACAGATAATGACTCGTTAATCATTATTACCTCCGACACTGAAGGTGGAAGCAGATTATGTTTTCTCTCCTGTTTGTTTGTTTGTTTGTTTGTGATCAGGATATCTCAAAAGGTTGTGTACGGATTCGGACAAAACTTGGTGGACGAGTTGGGTAGTTGACAAGAACAAGCTGATTGATTTGATTTCAGTTCAGGTCCTGATGCAGATCTGCCCTATCACTGGGATACAAAACGTAAACTGTTCAGCCTGGTGGAGGTATGCGCTCTACCGAGTGCCGTTCTCGTTTCACTAATTTTGTTCAAACCAACCGGTTATTAATACAAGCTTCGATGCAATCTCGTGATTTTTTTTCGAAACCATCTTTTGTTTTTTTACTCGCTTCTCGTGAACTGCAATGACCTTGGTCTTTCTCACGGTGGCCTGCGATTTTTTGGCTTTTTTTTTGGTAAATTGGAATTCTTTTCACTTGAGAGTAAATTCACCTTGACATGTTGAATGGGTTCATATTGGCTCATCTCAGCAGCAATGTGTCAAGTCTTCCTTTTTCTTTTTGGCTGGAAATCTATATCCCTCATATCATATTTCGGTTCAATGCCAAAGATTGACTGATTTGAAACTGCCACTGCGACGTCAGCACATTTTTGGATCAGGTCAACCGAAAGACCTCTCAACACCAAACCAGGTCTTTATCAATATCACTGTGGTTAATTTCATCCCAAAGCAAGAGTTGGGAAATAGGATTCACAATTGTTCATCATTTCATTTCCTGGTTTTAAAACTCTACTTTTCATACTGCTCCGGATTTGCACCATTTACTTTGATGGTGCCGCCACATCTGGTCCACAATTGGTTCTGCGACCCCTCACAATCAGCGGTATTCCTTAACATTGAATCAGTCATTCTGATTCGTTAATTCATCATTCGAGTACTACTTTTGCTCAAAGATTTTTTTAAATTTTTTAATTATAAAGTTGTGAATTGCTGATAATTAGACCATTGTGTACAGACGTACCATTGTGTACGGACGTATTAGACTCGAACATTGCGGTTCGAGTACCAGGTTCAAGTCGTGAACCTTCTGGGAAAGCCCCTCGGGCTTATTCATCAAGTCTGGGACGAGACAGTCATTTGAGATTTGTGCGTGCTTTCCGAGTCGTGCGAACACTCGGGTTTCTGGTGGGATGTATCTGAGTGTGGCGGGATACCGGGGGATCGGGGCAGGAGCTCATTGCGCTATTTTGATGAGTCTGCAACCAGATCCCGTGTGGCGAACGATCCTGGCAGTATTTAGATGATTTAGACCAGGGTAGCTGCAATGGAGAAGAACAAAATGAAGCAGACGTGTTTGAAACTGTCTGTTTCAAGGTGAAAGTGAGACGCTGATGAGTATGTGGTTCGGGATGATAGTCAGTCGTGCTTTTCTGAGGGTGATGTTGGTTCAAGTACCAGCGCAATTAAGACACATCCTTGAGTTGTGTTAACCATATCAAGCTCACCTAGTTTGTTAATTAAATGGTGTGCGAAGTGTTTGTATTTTAAAGTTGCGAACAGACAGATGTTGTTGTTTTTAAGGCCCTTTCATTCACAAGCTGTTATAAAACATACGGCTGATTCATGTGCGAGAGCAAAAGGAGGAAAAATACAAATGACTTCTAAAAGTATTTGAAGAGTTTGAGAAAAGGAAAATCTCCAACCTGCCAGGTATCTGTCACCTATAGCAGCACAGAAAACATCGAAACCTGACCTCCATTCCTTCAAGCCATTATTTTCACCGGTGGAACTGTCTTCTCAAGTATTCTGTTTCGATCGCTTCCCTGCAGGATGTTGAGTCCTGATACCCAATGCCGTCTCATTCTTTCTTCCATTTCCACGACAGATCTTTACTCCACCCACTGAGTACCTGTTCTCACCTCATCAATGGATATTCCGCTCTTCGTACTATGGTGCATCCGCTTGTTTTCTGCCCACTGTTTCCCTTCGCTCCATTTTGTCATCGATTCATTGCCTCCTGTAGCCTCGATACCTGTATTTTATATGATTAAATAAAAGAAACAACCGGAAACGATACACAACTGAGCTGGACCCAACTCTGCAAAAGATTAAACCTCATCGGAAATATTCTTCTTTGCAAAGGCCTTGCCAAATGATAGTCATGCACACGTATATCCCTCCAACTCAACAGTCTTCTCTGCCTATAACCTCCTCCATTGTGAAACCATGCAGAGCAACCTGTTACAGGACGGTGGACCAGTGCATGGAGAACATGGAAGGCCCTTACGGCCACCAGAAAACCACATTTGCATGATTACCTCCACCACCGAAGGGGAAGGAGGTTGTTTTCACCCCTTTTTTTGTCTGTTTGTTTGTTTGTGTGCAAGATATCTCAAAAACTTGTGGACAGGTTCGGTGTATGACAAGGACGAACTGATTAGATTCTGGTGAAGATCTGAATCCGAGTCTGGATACGAGAATTATTTGATTTTTAGTGATTCTTCACCATTGAGAGAAAGGGCCAAAAACGATATAGTACTGTATAGCACGATATTTCAAAAATGTAATGGGCCCGATGTGTTCTCGTGGATCAGGCATGACGCGGCGAAGGAATGCGCTCTTCCGAGTGCCCTTCTAGTTTCATGCTGTAATGATCACCGACATCTATCAAAGTTGTCGTTCGTAATGGGTGGGTGGATGTTTGGAAAGCATTTTACTGCTGTGTTGACATCCACACCGCTAACCCTATGGATGTGAGGTTATTTTGGTGTTTGGGAATAGTCGTCTCAATGCTCTTTAACAGTCTGATTATAAAATCTTTGTGCAAATAAAAAACGTGGTCGATGAATAAACATTCAGTCGTGTTGAGAATGTGGAGAAACGCCATGGCAAGCCAATTACGGACCAGAAATGGTGGAACACCTGCACAGACGCCCACTGATTATGTGTTTTGCATATTCAGTCCGAGTACATTCCTGCCTAAAATTGTTATAGAGTGAAAAAGATTTGAAAACAAGTGTTACTGTATTCCTAAAGTTGGATTATATATTACTAGCAAATACAACCCGCCGCTTAGGCGACAGGTCAATAAAGTGTTGGGGGGGGGTGTGAGAGAGAGAGAGAGAGAGAGAGAGAGAGAGAGAGAGAGAGAGAGAGAGAGAGAGAGAGAGAGAGAGAGAGAGAGAGAGAGAGAGAGAGAGAGAGAGAGAGAGAGAGAGAGAGAGAGAGAGAGAGAGAGAGAGAGAGAGAGAGAGAGAGAGAGAGAGAAGTGGGGGTGAGGAGGAAAAAAAAACACGTGATGGGCGGAGGTGGGGTGAGCAAAGAGAATGTTATGTGATGCTTAATGACCGAACACGAGAAGAAAAAAAAAGTTTCAGAACAGCTGTACACACAATGACACAACAGAATTGATAAAGTAATCTGCTGACACATCTGCAAAAACTTTGCTTTTGGTTCATTTTCTCACAAATTTTCTCGAACTGGAATATGAATCACTGAAAACATTGAAGTTTCTCTCACATACGACCTTATGATCCCATCAGGCGTGAACATCGAAAACAAAGCATTGCGACCAGATATTATACTTATCAGGTGCAAAAAAAAAAAACAAGAGAAGAAGGCATTGCTAATTGAGGTGTTAATACCGGTGATTTTGGAATAATGTTGCACAAATCAAGAAAATGACCGAATACCAAGACCTCGAGCATGAAGTGAAAAGATCCTGGAAGCTGAAGAAGGCCAAAGATGTCCCAGTGATGAAGAAGAACCCCACAGAGTTATTAAAAAATCATCCCTGCGAATATCACTACAAACAAACTACAGTTGGAAGCCGTCCTGGGCTCAGTGACGATCCTGAAGAGAGGCCTCGGCACAAAACTTTGAGAACAGAAAACTTCAAAGCTTGGTCCATGAATCGTGACCCCTTACTGAAATAAAGGTGGATACTTTGAGCCTGCTCTGGGAAGACTCCATTCCACATTCTGAAACTCCATATGTGCGTGTGCGTGCTCACACGCACACGTACGTACACACACACACACACACACACACACACACACACACACACACACACACACACACACACACACACACACACACTCACTTTGAGACCGAGCAGGTCTCTGTTTCACCTCCTGAAACCCACCCACATGTGGAGATAGCAGGAAACAGCAGCAACTTGCAGGTACACACACACACACACACACACACACACACACACACACACACACACACACACACACACACACACACACACACACACACACACACTTCCGTTATGGTAATACAGTTTCTATACTTGCACACACATAAAGTGCATAAAAACGACAAATACAAAGATTTACCTTCAAACAGACTTATTTGAAAAATGAATTCAAGTGGGAAATTAGCAAAATTCAATTGAAAAATATATCAAGGCACAGAACACAAAATGTCGATCTGTGCTCTCTGCCTTCACAACCACATCACGGCAAACACGTGGTCGGATGGACCTTATTGTTTTTAGGTCAGCGAGCTGACCTAATAAAACCGTTCGATGTCCTCAGGTCCGTCCGTCTGTCTGTCTGTGTCTGTCTGTCCGTCTGTCAACAATTTTTATTTTTCTATCTCCTCCTAGACGTCTCGGCCGATTGAGTTGTAACTTGACACGATGATAATACTTGTTGCTCTCTCTAGATTTTCTGAGCCCTTTTTCACATTTTCTCCTCGGGGTCAAGGTTACAGGGTCATCAAGTGCAAAATGACCGATTGGTCGAATGGCCTATCGGACGGATGGCGATTATGCATCGGAAGGATTATGCAAGGAAGCATCGGATGGCGATTATGCATAATGGGTTTCATAGGGATTATTAAGAAGATTTTATTTGACCAACTAGTTTCTCGTTACCTTTGTCGTCTGGCCCTGTTTATAATATCCAGTTTCTGTTCTAGATAGTACCGAGCTGACCGTCAAACCTTCTCGGGTGTGTTATATATGTATCGGTCAAAGTGAGGGGTGGATTAAATGAGGAGATCACGCAAAAGGTTAAACAAAGCGATATCCTGTAAAAAATAAAATTGCACCTCCCGAGCACCAACCGCACGCCACCGCAGGGCCCAACACAGGCAGAAACGTAGTCTGTTTAATCGATGTTCCCCTGAGAGTATAGATACTTTACCAAAACGAACAACAAAGCAGCTTGTAGAGTGCTCGCCAAGTGGCTTAAGCACTTAAGCAAGCACTCCAATGAAACGGTTGTTAAACGGCTAGTTTGGCACGCCATTAGCAACACATGAAACACATCTCCCGAAGATGCCCGAAATGTCAAGGCACGACCGCTGACGTCTCTGGATGTTTATAAACATTGCAATGTACACAGCGATACGTAGCTATGATGAACAAGCATTCGATAATATGAGTGAGGAAAGTGAAAACAACAGCTTTATCATGAAGAAATAGTTGTGGCCTGTTCCAAGTCAAGGCATGGTTGAGCAGGCCAAAAAACATGGCGGCTTCAGACCCCAGCGAGGTTACCGAGGAAACGCCTTAAGACCCCAGACAGCAAGTTGGCTGAGGATCGCCTAATGAAGAATATAATTAAATAAGCTGTTAATTATCTTCAAAAGGGGTTTCTTAATGAACACAAACACACAATTTTCATTCTGTACTTCCTTGGAGTTTTCTTAATATGCATGCAATGTTTCAGGCTGCTAAGTTTTATAGTTTTTGAGTTATGGAGGACACACTGACACACACTGACACACACTGACACACACTGACACACACTGACACACACTGACACACACTGACACACACTGACACACACACACACACACACACACACACACACACACACACACACACACACACACACACACACATTGCCTTTTATTAGTATAGATCCCAAGTGCTGATTCTTTACCACCAAGTCGCATACAAACAAAGGCAAACTAGTTGGTCGAATTGAATCTATTTAATAATCCCTACGAAACCCATTATGCATTACAGCCATCCGATGCTTCCTTATAGGCCATTCGACCAATCGGTCATTTTGCACTTGATGACCCTGTAACCTTGACCCCGAGGCGAAAATATGAAAAAGGGCTCAGAAAATCTATAGAGAGCAACAAGTATTATCATCGTGTCAAGTTACAACTCAATCGTCCGAGACATCTCGGAGGAGATAGAAAAATAAAAATGATTGACAGATGGACGGACAGACACAGACAGACAGACAGATGGACCTGAGGACATCGAACGGTTTTATTAGGTCAGCTCGCTGACCTAAAAACTAGATATCTGTGATCACAAAGTGATTGCCAAGGGTAAGCCTCCACTGGCACCCATGATCCAATAAATAATGGCCATATTTGTTTTGAACCGCCAAATGACCGTAAACATTTAGGGATAGAGGGTAAATTAAGAAAATGTGTCCCCCATCTCCAATTTATCCATAAAACTCAACATCCTTACTCGAAGGTATCTGGAGAGGGCAATTTTGTTTTCATTGGACAAAAATTTGTCTAATTGTGGTTCAAAAAAAGTGAATTTTTCGATAATTAGTTCATGACCTTAAAAATAGATCAAGGTCAAAAAAAATTGTGTCAACCCTGTATACATTCCCATTATTGATGCAAAATTACATTCCAAAAGTCCCAGTCAGCTCCGAGATGCAGCTCGGATTTTGGCAGAAAAAAAAGGAAGAAAAAAAACAAACCAAAATGGGGGTTTAATACCCCAAGCAGTCTAAGAAACTGAGGTACCATTAAAAATTGGGGGTACCAATTGTAGAAACAAACCCAACAACAGGTATAAACCTCCCCCTATCCTCTCGGCCTAAGGGGATGTGTAATAATAATAGTATCCCATGATGTGTGGTTTCATATATCTGGTTGTTCTCTGCTTTGTGGGACTTACCCGAGCTTTTGAGGGGGTGGAAAATGTCCAAGTGGCCTCCGTCTTCCCCCAAGCACAGGCAGCCTGACAGTCGTTCCCAAAAATCCCGGACCTCTGGCACCTGCAAGTTCTTCGCACTCACGGTCACACCTGTCGGAGGCACGCCGGCGTGCAAGGTGGGCCGGCACATTAGTTCGAGGAAGGTTATGATCGTTGCATTTTGACTTCCAGAACCAATTCCCAGCGGAGGAACCAAACATCAAGAGCTTCTAATAACAGAATTTTCCGAATGATAAACCGCCTTCACGGAAAATTTTTACGTTTATGGAAGACAAATACTTACTCACAGGGTGGCCGTACTCATTTGAAGCTTGAAATGGAACTTTTTGGTATTCAGTAATTTATGATTTGGGCTGGCAGGATAGCCTAGCGGTACCCACACTCACCTATTAGCTGTCGAGCCTGGGCTTGAATCCTGACCCAGCTATAAACTGTCATTCTGGTGTTTCACAGGTGCGGTGTTTCATCAATGTGTGTGCCGTCCATTGGATGGACGTTAAATTGGGCGTCGCATCTACCGGCATTAGTTGGTGAATTTAAAATATTCCGCAGTGTCCTTCGTGAAGACTAGGCGAGCTATCGCTTGCCTACTCACCTTGAAGGAATTCCAAATTCCTGCCCCAACTACTGCTGGGAAGACAATGGTAATCCATCCAGGATAACCCTTGCCAAGAAACTGCTTCGGCAGCACCGACGCTCTGTAACAGAGTATGGTACATCAGAAATGATCGGTGATTTAACTCGAGTGGAAACGAGGACAATATTGTGTGAGAATCTGAAATGACTGAACTGTCAGTGCAGTTGTACCAGGGAGTGCTGCACCGTGAGGCTTTGGAGGGGGGGGTGTTAATCTGGCTGTGCCGTTTAGAAGATGGTGAAGTTAAAGATCCCTCTCTATCTATGGCAGAGGTAGTTAAATTGAAGCAAAATGAATGCACAGGATGTAAATGCGATGTCGACGTGACAGGGACTGATGGGATTAACAGCCTCTCACTTTTCCATATCGAAGACATCACCATTTGAGATGGTATGCTGGCTTCTTTCACGGTGCGCTAACATCGGCCATTTTGCTGACGTGTGGCGTAGGGTTGAAAGAAACGGATATCGAAGCCAACATTAGTACTCCTGTGAAGCAAGTTGGACGGTGAAACTATGAAATCGCTGGGTTTCCTTACAGCTGAGGAGCCGAATCTCTCCTGCATCCCCGTCGGTGATGACTGCGATCCCACTCGCCTCCTGGTTCCCCAACGTAGCCTCGACCCGCCGAAGAAGACAGTCCAAAGAGTCGACCCGATAGTCGTACAGTAGGGATTTTACTCGAGTCTTAACTGCAGCCAGAAGGAGCTGGATGGGGGGGGGGGGGGGGTTGGGTACACAATGATGATCTCAAAACAATGCAGGTTTAAAACGAGACATCCGATGTTTTCGACATTGATTTCTAAAAATAAAGGACAATCAAGGAAGCTCGCAGTAAATACCTTTAAAAAATACATCTATTTAGCTTTCTGCAAACTACATTTTGTTGTGCCATCGTGAACAAAACGGAGGGATGTATTTGTAAGTTATGACCCCAGGTGGTGACATATGGAGACACCATGGCAATGCAAACCTCTGGTGCAGGAACTGCAGAAGAAATGAGGACGAGGAGAGTTTGCTCGGCCGGTCTGCAACAAGACAGGCCTGCTTGGATAGTTTCAGGCAGGCCTTGGGTGGTGGGCAGGGCAGGACAGCCAACGGCTTTGCACATGCAGGGGCTGAAGGGAAAGAAAAGAAAAATCAAGCACCGCAGTAATTGTCGGGTGTGGAATAACAGAGAGAGGGGACAGCGAGAAAGGCAGCTGGATAGTATCAGAGAATGGCCTGGGGCTCTGAGCTGTTGTGTGAGCCTCAGCAGAGACCTGTGTGCAAGCTTCCGCCTGGTAGCCCGAACCGTGTCCATCAGTTCCGTGGATCCTCCAAGCTGCCGTTGGTTAACTTCACGCGAAACGTCGCTCGGGCATCGAAGAGCACCATCCTGGGAAGGGACAAAGAGTCCACCATAAAGTACTCCCGTAATCCTCAACAATACCTTTGGTACCTTTTTCGAATTGCAATGGGATTGAGATATTGCGTAAAGATGTTCAACATTGTCATCTTAATGTTGGACCCATGTTGTTGCTCTCTGGGGAGGTGTTTATAGATTCAAGTTCCCACGCAGTTATGCATGTGACGGTGAGATTTTTTTCCTTTGAGAAGGATGAGGATAAACTCACCAAAATGGCAAGGGCGTGGCAGGGCACGATTGCAGATCTGGAGCAAATTATGTCCTCTTGCTGTCCTGTGGAATGAAAGCTGAAGTTTGTTTCATTGTGTTACAGCAAAAAAAACAAAAAACATCAAGTTAAAGATGGGACGTGAAACTGCATCATAGCTTAGTAACCTTAGTTGGAAGGAAATTGACAGTTTTCTTTAAATTAGGGCTGGCAGGATAGCCTAGAGGGATGCACAGACACCTCTGAGCTGTTTCACCTGGGTTTGAATGCAGACCCAGCTTTAAACTGTAATCCTGGTGTTTTGCAGACAGGGCGAGGCTTCAATGTAGGTGCTGTCCATCAAATGGACGCTAAACTGGACGACCCGTCTGCCAGCATTAATTGGTGGATGTTTCAAGATCCCATGGTGTCCATGACGAGTTGGCGAACTATTGCTGGCACCCTGGCCAAATTCTACATTCCTGGTCTAAACCCATAGGGGGTACCGCATCAGTGGCACAGTTGCATCTGCAGCCAATGACGCTTCCTGCAGCCATGTGCTGCAAGTGAAAGAATAAGTTTTTGGTTCTGCACCAGGTGAACCAATGCTGTCACTGGCTGGACAAGCCAGGTGAGATAAAACTTTCCTAAAAGCAAAGCACTCCTTTAATCTTCCTAAACAATGCTTTGATAAAACTTGCAAGTTGCCCGTGCCCACATGGGATTCCAAATGGGGTGGGGATGCAGGTGGCAGAAATGCAAATGACGTCTTCTATCATTGAGCCGGCAAGCTGAGATCAACAATTCACATTTATTGCCACATCTCAATTTAAATGCTCTAACGGCGGCGAGGTGCTCCAATTGAAAGTGTTTGTTTGATATATGTTGCTTTTTATGCCGAAGGTCTGTAATAAATTTTATTATTGGTGTCAAACCCAATGACCAATTGCAAATTAACAGTAGGATGTTCAGGACATTCCACACTTGATGATTCTCTCTCTCTCTCTCTCTCTCTCTCTCTCTCTCTCTCTCTCTCTCTCTCTCACTCTCACTCTCACTCTCCCACTCTCCCACTCTCCCACTCTCCCACTCTCCCACTCTCCCACTCTCCCACTCTCCCACTCTCCCACTCTCCCACTCTCCCACTCTCCCACTCTCCCACTCTCCCACACTCTCTCTCTCTCTCTCTCTCTCTCTCTCTCTCTCTCTCTCTCTCTCTCTCTCTCTCTCTCTCTCTCTCTCTCTCTCTCTCTCTCTCTCACTCTCTCTCTCACTCTCCCACTCTCCCACTCTCTCACTCTCCCACTCTCTCACTCTCCCAACCTCCCACTCTCCCACTCTCTCACTCTCCCAACCTCCCACTCTCCCACTCTCCCACTCTCCCACTCTCCCACTCTCCCACTCTCCCACTCTCCCACTCTCTCTCTCTCTCTCTCTCTCTCTCTCTCTCTCTCTCTCTCTCTCTCTCTCTCTCTCTCTGTCACTCTGTCTCTCTGTCACTCTGTCTCTCTGTCACTCTCCCACTCTCCCACTCTCCCACTCTCCCACTCTCCCACTCTCCCACTCTCCCACTCTCCCACTCTCCCACTCTCCCACTCTCCCACTCTCCCACTCTCCCACTCCCACTCTCCCACTCTCCCACTCTCCCACTCTCCCACTCTCCCACTCTCCCACTCTCCCACTCTCCCTCTCTCTCTCTCTCTCTCTCTCTCTCTCTCTCTCTCACTCTCTCTCACTCTCTCTCACTGTCTCTCACTCTCTCTCACTCTCTCTCACTCTCTCTCACTCCCTCTCTCTCTCTCTCTCTCTCTCTCTCTCTCTCTCTCTCTCACAGTCTCTCTCTCTCTCTCTCTCTCTCAGTCTCTCTCTCTCTCTCTCTCTCTAACTCTCTCTCTCTCTCTCTCTCTCACTTCCTCTCTCTCTCTCTCTCTCCCACTCTCTCTCTCTCTCTCTCTCTCTCTCTCTCTCTCTCTCTCTCTCTCTCTCTCTCTCTCTCTCTTTCTCTTTCTCTTTCTCTTTCTCTTTCTTTCTCTACCCCCACCCCACCCCACCCCCACGCTCTGTGTATAAAGCAGTGTAAGGTGAAATTTCTGGATAGACCTTATTTGTGTAAGTATAAGAAGTCGTTTACAGTTTGGTAAGTAGAGTACAGTATTTATCTGAACGAAAACGTTTCAGGAACTGTTTCCACCAAGTTGGTTTAATTTGTGTGTGTTCAATTTCCAACTCTAATCAACAGTCACGGTGGCATCAGCAGGCCATCCTCTTGATTGAATAAAACCCATCCAGTAAGCCGAGGGGGAATTGTGTAAACGGCCAATTATTTGTAACGATGCCTGATCGTGATTGCGAGCGAGTCTTTCAGTGATACTACCGCTTTGATGAATGTCGCAATATATTAAATACACAAACCAAAAACTTAATCCTCCGCACGGCACACCACTCATGCACTCACTCTTCCAAGTCGTCGATTGTCTTTTCAGCCACCTCCTTGTTGCCCTGGCTCTCTGTTTGGCTGAAGCTGCGCTCTTGACCCGCTGCGGGTTCTCTCGGTTCTGCGTCTGGTCCTGAGGAGGATGGGTCCAGTCTAGGGATGTCACGCATTGGATGTAGTGCCGCTTCCACGCTCCGAACTCGGTCTCACAAGGTGAGTATGGCAGAAACCAGCCCTGGTTCACGCACTTTAGCGCCCATATTACATCCTGGTGGAGAGGGGACGGGTTTGACATGACGGACAGGACATGGTACTTCTCCAAAACAGCGGGTGCAAAGTCAATTTATTTTACAAGAGATGTCGAGCTCAAAACTAGATGAACAACCACAGTGAATGTTCTGTAACAAAGAGATTCATTTTGGCCGTCTACTCTAATTACTGGAGACAACATTTGTGTATTTGGAGACTGGAGACCTTGAGCGCCCTGCGGAAATATGGTGGGGACAAATCACAGACACAGTAGGGGGGGGGGGAGCACGACACCGGAGAGGAGATGGTAGAAGACAGAAAGACCACCGACCTGCCTGCGGTGAGAGAGTGAGAGGCCCAAAGACTCAGCCTCATCGCGGGAGATGCCAATGATCCGAAATGCCTTGGTTTCCACAGCGTGAAGCCGAGAAAGGTGGGAGGCAGGAGCACCAGCCCAGAGGGGAGAGCAGTACTCCATCAGGCTGTGAATGAAAGCTTTGTATGTGGTCATTAGCTCAGCTGTGCCAAGGAAGGACTTTGCATGATGGAGGATGCCCAATCGGTGACTGGCTTTGGAGGCCAGCTTGGAGAAGTGGCTTTCTCAGGAGAAATCATGGCAGATAGTGAGAACCAGAAGCTTGAATGAAAGGACTTCTTCAAGAGGATTGTTGAGAAAGTGGATGGAATTTGTCAGGATTGAAAGACATGTTCCACGTGTTGGACCAGCTTGTGATTTTCTCCAAATGTGCAGAGAGCGAAGAAGCTGCTGCTTGCCGATCTGAGGGATGACAGATGGTACGGCAGAGGATGGAGTCATCAGCAAAGAGATAAAGAGGATTTTCCAGAGTTGGATAGCTCTCCATCTTTACCGGTTTTTTTGGAAATGAACATGGATAGATTATTATTTAACATGGAGCAGTGTATCTTCTATAATAAAGGCTCCACAATATGTAAGTACAGCAGAACTCAGTATTGTGGATGTGTTCTTGAGATTGAAGCAAGACCATAAAAGCTGAACTTGCACACATCGAGATGCTTACTTTTTAATTTGTGCATTTCTGATTCAAACAGCTTGAATTCAAACCCAACAGAATTTATTGCATCCACTGTATGTTAGTCTATTAAACTTCAACCCCATATGGATGTGTAATACAGATGTAAACCTTTTCTCCTTATCTAACAAGTTGGGTCACTCAATTATGATCGAGTTATCTCGACTTTAGTAAATCGGTAAGAAGGTTATTGTTAGCTGAGATTGTTCTGAATAAGCAAAGTGAAATACAGGTTGGGTTTGAGGTGTTGACAAGCTAAATGCACATGCAAAGTCCAAACTCTGCCCCTCTTCCTGCCGAGGGCGTGACGCACCACTGCCTGAGCCAATGTGAGACAAGGGGGTGGGCATACGTCACGAGGTCGCTGAAGGTGCCGTTATTTTATGTTTTTACATCGATTTGATGAATAATTGAAAGTTTTGATTGTGATGTTGACCTTCCATGTGGGAAAACAATGTGGTACAGCAAATGTGGGGGAAATTGTCCCAGGGGTTTGGAAATGTATAAGGAACAAACAAACCCGTGTGTGTGCGTGCTTGCGCGCAGGCATGTAGAAGCCTCTTCCCCGAACTTACTTAATAATTTGAGTTCCCTTACAAGGAACTTTCATGCAGGAGGAGGTCATGACACTCATCAAAGCCTGTGCTATTATTACCAACTTAGGTTCTTTGTCCATGCTCTCTCCTTTTAAATGCTGAGCATCAGGCAAGGAAGCAGCACATACCATTTCTAAAGTCTTTGGTATAACTCAATCGCGGTTTGAAATGCTGAACTCCCAGACTCAGAGAGGACGTTATAACCATGACACCACCACCGAGGCTGGTCTTTCATCACCTCTCCTTTTTCTCCAATCCCCATCTCATCCATCTGACTTTTCACCCCAACAATTCTCAAGCTTCATGCACTCTCTCAGTTTGTGTCAGCCACTTTAATGGGCCATCTATGTATTACCTCCACCAACGAGGGTGGACAAAGGTGATATTTTTACCCCTGTTTTTTTGTCTGTCTGTCTTTCTGTTTGTGAACAGGATATCTCAAAACGTTATGGATGGATTCGGATGAAACTTGGTGGACAGGTTCGGTGTGTGACGAGGACCGATTTTGATAAAGACCCGGATCCGGATCCGGATACAAGAATTTTCAAAATTATTCTTCACCCTTGAGAGATGGGGCCAAAAACGATATATAGCACGATATCTCAAAAAATATGAAAAAGTTCTGATAAAACCTTGTGGATGAGTTGGTTAGGTGACAAGAACAAGCTGATAAGGTTTTGGTTCAGCTTTGGATCCAGATCCGGCCTATCAGTGGGATACAAAACGTAAACTGTTCAGTCTGGTGGAGGTATTGTCTCCACCGAGTGCTGTTCTTGTTTCTTTTGAGTGATTCTTCACCATTGGGAGATAGGGCCAAAAACGATAGACAGCATGATATTTCAAAACTTTGTGGATGGATCCGGATGAAATTTGGTGGACAGGTTTGGATGACGACAAATTGATGACGTTGGTGAGGATCCGGATACTCGAATTTTAAATGTGAGTCTTCATAATTGAGAGATACGGCCAAAACAATATAAAGCACGATTTATAGAGATGGGGCCAAAAAATTGTGGACAGGTCAGGTCAGGAATGGGAGCATGCACTGGAGCAGCGCGTCGCTGCGTCCACTTTCCGCCGATACTCCAGGGGCCTCCATCTGGCCATCCCCCAGGCAGATGCCTGTCCCATCCCCATCTCCTTGCGATGCCGATCAACCTGCTGCAACCACGAGGAACATGATCGGTCCATTGGCCTCCTCCAGTAACGAGACTCCCTTTCTGAGAGAATCTGTTGAGCAGGATCAGCATCAGGAAAATGAGCAACATGTCCATACAGCCGCAGCTGACGCTCACGGACCATGCAGGTAACAAATCTCATTTGAGTCTCTCTCAGCAACCGCTCGTTGGACACAAAGTCCGACCAGTGATAGCCAAGGATTTTCCAAAGAGACCTGGTACCAAAAGAGTTGTCTCCTTTCAGATCCCCGGCCAGAGTCCAAGTCTCACATCCGTAGAGCCAGACTGGAAGCACCAAGGACTTGAAGACTCAGACATGGTGGATGAGTTGGGTAGGTGAGTTTCCTTCTGTATCCATCTTGTCCACCCTATGCATCCTCTCGTGCTCCTCATTCCTCACCAGATCCATTGTTTGTCCACATACATAATAAATAGATTGTGTATTGTCTCTTTTGCCAAAAACGGCACCACCTTAACCAATCCACATTCTCATTTTTTTGACTTGATGAGAGCAGCCAAGAGAAGAGATGCAGTTTCACATGCCAGTCTCATCAGCCTGGATCACATTTTAGGCAGTTCAACTGTTCCCGATGGTAAACCGAGACTGAAATAATGGGGATCCTCCACGCACACGTCATTTCAATCACCATGGTGATGGATAGATTGAAACACGATGCCATTTACTATTTCATGATCAACTGCACGTACTTAAGTGTTTCCGTTCATCCATCACCCAAAGAGAAAGAGACGAGGACGTCTCTACTCGTGCAGGTCCACAGATCTTGGCTACGAATAATTGTTTAAAATGGCGCAAAACCTTAAATTAACAACTAGATATAACTGTGTCGATGTTGTGACACAAGCAATTTTACTTTAAAAATAAATAAATAAATAAATAAATAAATAAACAAAACAGGTACAACACACAATCAAACATAATACAATGGAACATATTATTAAAGCATAGGTTACAACTTCACTGTCCTCAGGCCTGTCTAACAGGATGAGGCTTCCAGTTCCAGTCCCCTTCGCGTTTGACTGGTTCGAGCAGCTCCTCCCTCCAGCTCAAAGCTAAGTTTCCTGGACCAGATCCGTGGTGCTTTACCCTTTTATTTACATTCGCGTGTTGCCAGTCGTCGTTTCGTCCAATTTTTGTCGCTGTTAAAGTCTGGCCTACTTGCCTTGGCCTCGGCGAGTCGACATGTTGCTGCTTTCTCGATTTTGATCCTATGTGCTTCGTTTTCGCATTCTTTCTCCCAAGTATTGTCATTTTTGATCCCTCATCTTTTTTTGATCCTTCCCCTGTCCCACACCCTCTCATCTTCCTCTCATCCCACACCCTCCCAGCCTCCCCATCCCCCATCTCACAAGCTATGGCACTTCAGCAAAGGACTTCTGTGACTCCATGTTACTGACTCGATCTGTGACCTTTCCAACCTGGATTTCTCCCAATTGCAAATCCTCCCTTCTGGACTTGGTGATGACAATCTTCCCTCTAAATGTCTCATGCTCTTCCTCTGCTCCAATTGGTTCATCTGACCATGTGCTTGTGAAACTCATCTGACTTGTTCTCGACCTTGAAATTCATCCGTGTGCCTGGTTCTTCTCGGAGAGCTGCGTCGGTGCTGGCGAGTCTGGCGTTTCACTCAAGTAGATTGGCAGGGACTACATGCAGCCATTTCCCTTCAGGACTAGTCTCCCATATCTACCATTCCTGATGTTAATTCAGCCAGGTAATTCTTCCACAGAAGCCTGCTCTTTCTCTCATGCACAAATTCATCCAATCTCATCTGCAGTTATGCTACCCTTCTTCCCACCCATGGTACACTGAATCCTGTAGTGGGGCAGTTGCTCTGAAACGACTTGCCTTCTCTTCCTGGAAGGCAAACCCGAAAGAAGGCAATCTCCGATTATAATTATTCCACAAAGCCCGTAACAAGTGTGTATCCACTCTCAGAAGAGCTAGAAAACAACATCTGTCCAAGTTCAAGAATGAACTTTCAAAGTTGTCTTCCTTCTCTAACTCCTGGTGGCACCTTATTAAGTCTGTCTCCGCCACATGCTCCCCTCCACCCCTTCCCTCTCCTCAAATGGCATCAGAGCTAACTCCGCTTGTAAAAAGGCTGAATGCTTCAATTCTGTTTGCTTCCAAATCTTGTGTACACAACCCCTCTCTCTGTACCCATACTACCCAGTCACACCCAACTGCTTCTGGACTGTGTATCTTTTTCACCTGAGAAGGTGGAGAGGTTTCTCTGGCAACCCTCAACTCTGATTCTGCAACTGGACCGCACAGCATCAGCTCATGTGTCTGAAAAACCTCGTCTGTTGCTCTTGCACTCCCTCTTTCTGCCTTTTTCATCCTATGGTTGCTCAATGTCATCTTCCACCTGCTGGAAATCAGCCAACGTCACGGCATTACTTAAACATCGGTGAAAACCGATCACCTATACCAAAAATCTTTCAGCTTGCTTCCAATATTCAGCAAGGTCATGGAATCCATCACTGCATTTGACAAAAAAACATCCTTCCTATTCTCCAACAACCTACTTTCAGACCACCAATTTGGATTCAGACCAGGTTACTCCACCTTGGACGTGCTGCTTCTACTCACCCAACAATGGATGGAGGTCCTGAATGTCAGATATGAGATCATGGCCGTCTCGAGACATATCTCAAGCTTTCGATGCAGTCTGTCATCCCACCTTGCTTTCTTTCTCTTCTCCCTTTCATCTCTTCTCCCTGTCAAGGATGGAGTGTCCCAAGGCAGTGTTATAGGCCCAGTCTTGTTTCTAATGTTGGTGGTGGTGGTCGTATGGCAGCTTAGCTGCCGGGGTAGCTATCATTTCTTGAAGCGCGACTGTGTCACTGATGCAGTGCCTCTCTTCCAGTACACACACTGGAACTGGTACTCATTTTGCTGACCTCGGAAGGATGACAGGCTGAGTCAACCCCCTGGTGTATTAATTCAGCGGCCGACGGGGCTTGAACTCAGGACCCTGGGATCCCAAGCCGCCACCCTAACCACTGAGCCAACACCAGGCTATTTCTCATGTTCATCAATGATCTCTCTGACTTTCTGGAAAATCCTCCCTATGTTTTTGCTGCTCCACCCTCTGTTGCGACATCCCTCATCATTCAAAGAGGCAGACATCAACCTCTTTGCTCTCTTCAGACCTTGATAGAATCACAAATTGGTCAAACACATGTCTTTCAATCCAGATATCTCTCTCTTTCTCTCTTTCTCTCTTTCTCTCTTTCTCTCTTTCTCTCTTTCTCTCTTTCTCTCTTTCTCTCTTTCTCTCTTTCTCTCTTTCTCTCTTTCTCTCTTTCTCTCTTTCTTTCTTTCTCTCTTTCTTTCTTTCTCTCTTTCTCTCTTTCTCTCTTTCTCTCTTTCTCTCTTTCTCTCTCTCTCTCTCTCTCTCTGTCTCTGTCTCTGTCTCTGTCTCTGTCTCTCTGTCTCTGTCTCTCTGTCTCTGTCTCTCTGTCTCTCTCTCTCTCTCTCTCTCTCTCTCTCTCTCTCTCTCTCTCTCTCTCTCTCTCTCTCTCTCTCTCTCTCTCTCTCTCTCTCTCTCTCTGTCTCTGTCTCTCTCTCTCTCTCTGTCTCTCTCTCTGTCTCTGTCTCTGTCTCTGTCTCTGTCTCTGTCTCTGTCTCTGTCTCTGTCTCTCTGTCTCTCTCTCTGTCTCTCTCTCTCTTTCTCTCTCTCTCTCTCTCTCTCTCTCTCTCTCTCTAAGGACTGCATGGCAAACCCTTATATCTACTTTCTTAACAATCCTCTTGAAGAAATTCAGTCACTCAAACTATTGGGTCTCACTATCATCCATGATCTTTCGTGGACAAACCACATTTCCAAGGTGGCCTCCAAAGCCAGCCACCAACTGGGCATTCCCCGTCATACAAAGTTCTTACTTGGCACACATTAAATCCCATCCACAGCTTTATGGAGTACTGTTTCCCCCTCTGGGATGCATACCCTGTCTCATACCTTGCTCAGCTTGACACCGTGGAACCCAAGGCCTTCAAGATCATTGGAATCTCCTGCGATGAAGCTGAGTCTTTGGGTCTATCACTTTGCCATTGCAGACAGGTCGGTGGTCTCTCTGTCTTCTCTCACCTCCTTTCTGGTCTTGTCCCCTCTACTCTTTCCGTGCTTTGTCAGTTTATGAGAGGATTTGACGCAAATGTTAACGTACATACAGACGGATGGCCGGCTGGACACCGGAACCCACTCTATGAGCTTATTTCGGAGAAATAACCTCAAATGGATGCAATTTGATAACATTGTTAAAACTAGAATGGCAGTCGGTAGTCTACGTTTTGTATCGCTCTGATTAGGCAGGATCTGCATCCGGATATTCACCTAAATCGAACCACTTTGTCCTTTTCACACACTCAACCTGTCCACTGAGTATCGTCTGAATCCGTCCATAACTTTTTGAGATATCCTGCAGACAGACAGACAAACAGGGGGTGAAAACAAAACCTCCACCTTTGGTGAGGTAATAATTAGGGGTGGGGTGTTCAGATAACCTGCTCAGCGAGGTAGCGCCATCGCCAGCACACCTGGGCTGCTCGGCTTAAATCTCGGGGACTGAGGAAGCCAAGAATCCTGAGCGACAGAGCCCGAGGCAGGAGGGTGCTGAAATCGGCTCTTTCTGGAGGGACGTTGGCGACTAGCCACTCTCGGGCCCACCTGTGAAGGAGCCAAATGCTGTTACTTCACCAGAGACCTCAAGGAATTTGAGTTTTGAGCGGTCATTTTCTAAAACCTTTTCAATTCCACCCGCGTGATGTAATCTTCCAATGAAGTTTTTGAAAGCAGAATAGCCCAAATTCGTGTGAATCACTGTGACCAATCATGTTATTATGTATTGTTATGCTTTTTGTGGTTGTCCTCACCGCAGCTGTGCTGGCGAGCAGTGGGAAAGAAGGCCGCAGGTGAAACTGCATCTCTCTTCTTCATTCCATGCATCGAACCAGTTGCACACGAGAGCACAACGTTCGGCGAAGAGCTGCATATCAGATGCACAACACAGGGGCCATGCCATGCGTTATTGTCATTTAAAAGTAGTTCCAACAAAAGAAAGGATCATCTTCCTAATAACTACACTTACGTGTTTATATTGGAGTAAAGGAAACCTCGGTGTGTCTAGACTATCATATCTTGTTCCGTGAAGCGTATGGTCGCCTCATGTAGTGCAACATTATATTTAACCCCACGCGTGTCGTGAAAGGTGGGGTTAAGCAATGGGTTCATTTTGTCTGTCTGTCTAAAAATGTTAGTTTATGATCGAGGAACAACTTGATTTCAATCGAATGTTATATTTTGAACATGAATCGGAAAACAAACCTGCAGTTTAGCCGCACTTTGACTCTGAATTTGGCAAATTGTATGCAAAACAAATTTGAAAATCATTCCAAACAGGAAACTTACTGTTTTTAGGGGTGTCATAAAGGACACAAACAACAGGTACGAATAACTAATGTAAGGTGTTAAATATGGTGGTGGATATGACACCGCATCAACAGCGTTAAACTTCCGAATTTAAAAAAAATTATTTATTCAACCTTTAAAATCTTTTATTTCAATTTAATTATATACTTGAACACTGTACAACACAGATCGCCTTTTTTGCCGCATTCAAAAAACTTTCGTTTCGCAGTACTTGGACAAACTATTGCAACATTTTACGTCATCACGACCAATCAAATTTTCTGCTCGCCGACCCCTCTCACTTTCTTGTTTCTTACGACTGCATGGAGTAAGGTGTTCTATGAACTCTCTGGTTTATTATATTAATCAAATGAAAGAACAAACTCTGTACTGCATTGGAATCGTCAAATTGAACCCGAATAAGCAAAGACCAAAGATGGAGACATCAGGAGGAACCTGGATAGGAATCAGGTATCAGCTGCTACTCCTCAACTCTCAAACCCATCCAGGCACAGCCAATTGAACCATGTTTGTAAGAATTCAATTCTCCGTAGACAGGTAGATAAAGAAATAGGGAAATTAAGTGTAAAAGAGAGCAAAATGAACAAAATGAAAAGAAAGAGCAGGAATTAGCATGGATAAAGAGAAATGAGAAAAAGTAGAGAGAAGTGTGAAACACTATAGAGAGATGTGAAAGAGAAAGGAACAAAGATCAAAAATGTCAGGAATAACCGGGATCGAATAAATAGCATGTAACTTTACAGTCACGAATAAAATGACCGTTTTTACAGCCATTTTTCCCTGCTGTGCAGGGGTTTGGCTTTTTCTTGAGGCAATGTTTTATGGCCGGATGCCCTTCCTGACGCCAACCCTGGTCGCCTCTTACGACACACAGGGATATGGTACACCTATTCTAACCAGGACATACACCGGGACCAATACACTGGTACTCATTTCGCCAACCTCGGAAGGATGACAGGCTGAGTCAACTCCCTGGTGTTAATTCAGCAGCCAACGGGGCTTGAACTCAGGACCCTGGGATCCCAAGCCGCCACCCTAACCACTAAGCCAACACCAGGCTTAGTCACGAATAAATAACAAGAGCAAAATTTGAATCGGCAACTCTGCTATCCTTTATTAATGACCACGAGCAAACACTGCCCGTCGCTTCACTGACGGTAATACTGAGGGGGGAAGGAGAAAAAGAGGGGGAAAGAGGGAGAGCGGGGTGGGGGAGGAGAGAGAGTGGGGGAGAGTGAAGAGGTGGAGGGGAAAGGAGAGAGAAGGGAGGGGAGCAAAGAAGGGTGAGGGAAGGGAAGACAGTGTGAGATGAGGGGAATGGAAGGTAGACGTGCGGTGGAGCGTTAATTATGATTCATACTGTCTCATCAAAATGATTCTGCATAGAATAACAGTGAAGATGGAATTAAAATAATGTGAGAATCCATTTTCTACCAGTCACACGATAAAGAAATCACGGAGACACACACTGTCCAGACATAAATACCACCTGGATGTGTCCGGAGACAAACACCGCCAGGAAACGTCCAGAGATGAACACCGCCAGGATACATCCGGAGACGAACACTGCCAGAACATGCCCAGAGACGAACACCATCCAGACATAACCACCATCCGGATATATCCAGAGAAGAACACCATCCGGATATGTCCAGAGATAAACACCATCTAGACAAAACCACCGTCTGGATATGTCCAGAGACAAACACCATCCAGACATAACCACTGTCCGGATATGTTTAGAGAAAGACATGGTCCAGACAACCACCGTCTGGTTATGCCCAGATACAAACACCATTCAGACGTAACCACCATCCGGCTCGGTCCAGAGACAACACCGTCCAGCCATAACAGGTCAGGTATGGGAGCATGTGCCAGAACAGCGCGTCGCTGTGTCCACTTTCCGCTGGTACTCCGGGGGCCTCCGTCTGGCCATCCCCCAGGCAGATGCCAGGCCCATCCCCATCTCCTGAAGATGATGGTCAACCTGCTGCAACCACGAGGCATGTGGTCGGCCCACTGGCCTCCTCCACTCATGAGACTCCCTCGCTGAGAGAATCTGGTGAGCAGGATCAGCATCAGGAAAACGAGCCACATGTCCATACAGCCGCAACTGACGCTCACGGACTATGCAGGTAACAAATCTCATCCGAGTCTCTCTCAGCAACCGCTCATTGGACACAAAATCCGACCAGCGATAGCCAAGCATTCTCCGAAGAGACCTGGTACCAAAGGAATTAAGTCTCCGTCTCAGATCCTTGGTCAGAGTCCAAGTCTCGCATCCATAGAGCAAGACTGGAAGTACCAAGGACCTGAAGACTCGGACTTTCGTCCTCCCGCACAGGTACCAGCAGCGCCACACCCCATGATCCAGTGAATCCATGACTCCCCAGGCCCGACCCAGACATCTATTGACCTCTGACTCACAGCCAGCAGATACATGAATATCACTGCCAAGGTAAGTGAATCTCTCCACGACCTCAACATCCTCACGACAAACAGGCACAGACAGGACAGCAGCATCCAAGATGTCACCGAAAGCCTGGATCTGAGTTTTGACCCAAGAAACCCGTAATCCCAGCGGCTCCGACTCCTCATTCAGCACCTCGAGGGCCCCCAAAAGGATATCTAAAGTCTCCGCAAAGATGACTGCATCATCTGCAAAATCAAAGTCCGAGATCTTGACATTCCCAAACAATGCACCGCAGCTTGATCTCTCCGACATCCTCCCTAAAATCCAGTCCATACAAGTGCTGAAAAGTGTGGGGGCAAGTACACACCCCTGAAGAACTCCATTAACAACTGGAAATAAGTCAGAGATGGCACCACCGCACTTCACAGCACTCTCACTACCAGAGTAGAGTTCAGACATCAGATCGAACAGTTTTGGTGGCACCCCATGAAGACCAAGAATCCTCCAGAGGACATCCCGATTCACTGAATCGAACGCTTTACAGAGATCAACATAGGCTGCAAGCAGCCCCTGCCGAAACTCTCGACTGCGTTCGGTGAGGACACGAAGGGCAAGGATATGGTCAATCGTTGACCTCTTTGGTGTAAAGCCTGACCGCTCTGGACGCTGGTGCTCAAGCAGATGGTGGCGAACCCTATCAAGAATTATCCGAGCAAAGACCTTGCCCGGCACTGAGAGCAGCGTCACCCCTCGGTAGTTGTTGCAGTCTTGGCGATCACCCTTCCCTTTCCAGAGAGGAACAACAAGGCCCCTCTTCCAGTCAGTTGGGATGAAGCCTGTGTTCCAGGCAGAGCACAAAACTGCATGCAACGACACGAGTGCAGCATTTCCACCAGCCTTGAGAAGTTCAGCATGGATGCCACATATCCCTGGAGCTTGGCCCCGTTTCAACCGGTTCATCACAGCCAGTGTTTCCACAAGCGAAGGTGGACCACAGTTGATTAGAGGGTCAGCAACAGGGATTGTAACACCCTTGATGTCCAACTCGACAGCTGGGGGATCAGCCTGGTACAACTGCTCAAAGTAACCGGCCCAGCGGGCCTTCACTTCAGACTCCTCTGTCATGAGCCGACTTCTCTCTGCTCTAACTGCAGTGCTCCGAGGGATGGGTTGGATCAACGCAATGCGCGAATTCCCCTGTAAGCGGGACGAGAATCACCTGTCCACAGGTGATGCTCTACCCCCTCACAGATTCCTCGCACATAGGCCTCCTTGTCCACCCTCAGTGCACGTATAGTTTTACGACTCAGCTCCCTGAACAGCTCAGCTCTACCATTCAGCCTGGCCCTGCGACTCTGGTCAACGGTATCCAGTATCCCTTGAGAGACAAAATTCTTCTTTGCCCTGCGGTGAGTTCCAAGACATCCACCGGCAACATCAAGGACGGTGGTCTTGAAGGCACTGCACAACTCTTCAGGAACCCCCAAAGCACCCAGACCCCCCAAGTGTCCACTCAGCCTGTTCGCAAACTCCTCAGCTACTCTCTCATCCCTGAGCTTGCCAACATCCATCCTCGGCTGGGATGGTACCATTCTCCAGGATTAAAGGTGCAGCTTTAGAGTTGCTACAACAAGCCTGTGGTCAGTATTGAGGAACTGAGCACTCCAGTAGACCCTGCAGTTCTGGATCATCCTCCAACGACCGTCAATGAGGACATGGTCAATCTCCTTTGCCACACCGCCAGCGTTGGAATACCAAGTCCAGCGATGAGCTTGTGGGCACTGAAACCATGAACCAGCCAACCTAAGTCCATGACTTCTTGCAAAGTCAAGGAACTTAGTGCTATTCTGGTTCATAGTTCCTGACCCATGGGGACCAACACCACCTCATAACCATCCCTATCAGTTTTAGTCGATGCATTGAAATCCCCCAAGACTAGAAGTGTATTTCGTCTGGGGCACCGATCAACCACAGACTCGAGCGTGGCATAGAATGCATCCTTCACGGTGAGATCACTCGCCTCAGTCGGAGCATAAACAGAGACCAGGGAAATGACACCTAAGGAGTGACGAATCCTTAATCTCATAATACGCTCGTTGACCGGTGTTACCTCAATTATCATTGGGGTCAGCTTATTGGACACAGCTACAGCAACTCCTTGGGTATGATAACCATCAGAGTGACCAGACCAATAGTAGGTGTAACCACCCACCATTATCTCGCCGCAATCCGGTCTCCGAACCTCAGAGAGAGCTGCAATCCCGATGTCCAAATGCTTGAGCTCAGATGATAACAGAGACAGGTGATCATCCTCTCTTAGGGATAGGACATTCCAGGCACTCACCCGAAGGGACCACCTCAGGTTAACCCAAGGAGACCGCCGTCTGGTGGACGACACCTCAGCACCACTCCAACACACTCTCCCACAATCTGACGCAGGGATGTTACCCCGGGGTTTCCCTCCTATCATCAAAGATTGGGGGTCCCGAAGGCTTTGCCCCAATCCCGTCATCCGGTGAGCTGCCCTGCGAAGGGAAGCTGCACAGGAGGTACTCCCACGGAGTGGGTTTTCAGATTTTTTTTGCGTTTTTGTGTTTTGCGGAATGAAGGGTTTTACGGAGGCCGGAGTGCAAATCCTGCCACCAACCTCCTAATAAAAAAGTAACCCAACTGCAGGAGGACGTCCGCAGACACAGTTGGGCACTCGATATGGATGGCCGTTGGCTCACAAGGAACTCCTCCGCCCTTTGACAGGTTTCGTTTTTAATCCCGCTGGGTGTCCATATCCAAACACCCGCCTCAACAGAAAACCTGATGGGGGAGACGATTTAGTCGCCGACAACCCGACCATGGAACAGGTTAGTACAGGTTTACATGGTACCTGTAGCAGGTACCATGTAAACCTGTACACATTACATGTTTACCATGTAAACATGTAAAAAGCCATAACCACTGTCTGGATATGCCCAGAGACAAACACCATCCAGACATAAACACTGGACAGATATGTCAAGAAAGAGAGAGAGAGTGAGAGTGAGAGAGTGATAATATAATTTGTCATGCTTCATGGACAAAACACACACACACACACACACACACACACACACACACACACACACACACACACACACACACACACACACACACACACACACACACACACACACACACACACACACACACACACACACACACACACACACACACTTGGCCAATATCGGCAATTTTTCGGGAATCGGCAGGACTACAGTACGTACTGTATACAACTCAGAAACCTTGTGGAGCTTTTACCGAAAAACCATGTGGCATTAATATCGACGTTTCAGCAATATGTTCACAAACATTATTCTTTACTCTCGACAATGGGTGCTCGGCAAGTGGCTTAAGCACTCATGCAAGCATTAAAATTAAATGGATGAAAAGGAATGGTTGGCCAGGCTGTCACTTCATACCATAAAGGATTCCTTTAAATTTAAAGCCTGTCTTCACCACGTACGCAGCAGTTAAATAAATTTAATGAATCAATTCACATAATGACTTTATCCACAAAAGAGTTGCAGCTTAATGCAGAATAACCCATGAGACATCGCAAAGTTCAATCGCCCGTGAAATAAACATTGTAGAAAATCTGGGATTTTGCCTGCTCGTCTGTGCACGTGTCATTTGGTACATTGGTACCAAGTCCAGGGAAACTTTATAACTTTTTTTTAATGTCTTTTTTTTTTTTACCATATTTGCTTTGATTCCCTGCAGAGCACCTCGCAAAACCTCTGAAAATATCGACATAGATCTGGCAGATGCTATGGATCGGCAGTCCCTCAGGGCACAGGGCGCGAGTTCTAGCAGTGAATGCATTAAATCATGTAGCTCATAAAACTCTCACCCTCGCATTCCTTTTCTTTTTCCAAACTCAACTCGCTCGCGCTCGCGTTCCGCCCCTTTTCTTCACCAAGCCCCGCCCCTTGCACTCGCGTTCCGCCTCTTTTCCACCAAGCCCCGCCCATTCACAACTCCCGCCCTCCTTCCAGAACATGCGGGAAACTTCCAGAAGGAAGGGTTTTTCCCGCCAAATCGGCGACGCTCGCACCGCCGCGGTATTCTTCTTTTTCCCTTGCAGGGTGAAATCCACCGCGACGACGCCATTTGTTCGGGGGAGGGGGCGCGGGGGCCGCCTGCTTTCCCTCGTTGAAGGCCATGCCTCTGGCAACCGTATGCCGAGGGAGAACGCGGTGGTTGTTGAGGCGGCATGGTTGGTGGTTGTTGTAATGGTGGCGTGGTTGGCGTTTGTTGTAATGGTGGCGTGGTTGGCGTTTGTTGTAATGGTGGCGTGGTTGGCGTTTGTTGTAATGGTGGCGTGGTTGGCGTTTGTTGTAATGGTGGCGTGGTTGGCGTTGTGGTTAACGTGGTTGTTGTGTCAGGTCAGGTCAGGTATGGGAGCATGTGCCAGAACAGCGCGTCGCTGCGTCCACTTTCCACCGGTACTCCAGGGGCCTCCGTCTGGCCATCCCCCAGGCAGATGCCAGGCCCATCCCCATCTCCTTGAGATGATGGTCAACCTGTTGCAACCATGAGGCACGTGGTCGGCCCACTGGCCTCCTCCACTCATGAGACTCCCTCGCTGAGAGAATCTGGTGAGCAGGATCAGTGTCAGGAAAACGAGCCACATGTCCATACAGCCGCAGCTGACGCTCACGGACTATGCAGGTAACAAATCTCATCCGAGTCTCTCTCAGCAACCGCTCGTTGGACACAAAATCCGACCAGCGATAGCCAAGGATTCTCCGAAGAGACCTGGTACCAAAGGAATTAAGTCTCCGTCTCAGATCCTTGGTCAGAGTCCAAGTCTCGCACCCATAGAGCAAGACTGGAAGTACCAAGGACCTGAAGACTCGGACTTTCGTCCTCCCGCACAGGTACCGGCAGCGCCACACCCCATGATCCAGTGAATCCATGACTCCCCAGGCCCGACCCAGACGTCTATTGACCTCTGACTCACAGCCAGCAGAGACATGAATATCACTGCCAAGGTAAGTGAATCTCTCCACGACCTCAACATCCTCACCACAAACAGACACAGACAGGACAGCAGCATCCAAGATGTCACCGAAAGCCTGGATCTTAGTTTTGACCCAAGAAACCCGTAATCCCAACAGCTCCGACTCCCCATTCAGCACCTCGAGGGCCCCCAAGAGGATGTCTAAAGTCTCCGCAAAGATGACTGCATCATCTGCAAAATCAAGGTCCGAGATCTTGACATTCCCAAATGATGAACCGCAACTTGATCTCTCCGACATCGTCCCTAAAATCCAGTCTATACAAGTGCTGAAAAGTGTGGGGGCAAGTACACACCCCTGACGAACTCCAGTAACAACTGGAAATAAGTCAGAGATGGTACCACCACACTTCACAGCACTCTCAGTACCAGAGTAGAGTTCAGACATCAGATCGATCAGTTTTGGTGGCACCCCACGAAGACCAAGAATCCTCCAGAGGACATCCCGATTCACTGAATCGAACGCTTTACAGAGATCAACATAGGCTGCAAGCAGCCCCTGCCGAAACTCTCATCTGCGTTCGGTGAGGACACGAAGAGCAAGGATACGGTCAATCGTTGACCTCTTTGGTGTAAAGCCTGACTGCTCTGGACGCTGGTGCTCAAGCAGATGGTGGCAAACCCTATCAAGTATTATCCGAGCAAAGACCTTGCCCGGCACTGAGAGCAGCGTCACCCCTCGGTAGTTGTTGCAGTCTTGGCGATCACCCTTTCCTTTCCAGAGAGGGACAACAAGGCCCCTCTTCCAGTCAGTTGGGATGATGCCTGTGTTCCAGATGGAGCACAAAACTGCATGCAACGACACGAGTGCAGCATTTCCACCAGCCTTGAGAAGTTCGGCATGGATGCCACAGATCCCTGGAGCTTTGCCCCGTTTCAACTGGTTCACCGCAGCCCGTGTTTCCACAAGCGAAGGTGGACCACAGTTTTTTCGAGGGTCAGCAACAGGGATTGTAACACCCTTGATGCCCAACTCGACAGTTGGGGGATCAGCCTGGTACAACCGCTCAAAGTAACCGGCCCAGCGGTCCTTCACTTCAGACTCCTCTGTCAAGAGCCTACCACTCTCTGCTCGAACTGCAGTGCTCCGAGGGATGGGCTTGGATGAACGTAATGCGCGAATTCCCCTGTAAGCGGGACGAGAATCACCTGTCCACAGGTGATGCTCTACCCCCTCACAGATTCCTCGCACATAGACCTCCTTGTCCACCCTCAGTGCACGTACAGTTTTACGCCTCAGCTCCCTGAACAGCTCAGCTCTGCCATTCAGCCTGGCCCTGCGACTGGTCAATGGTATCCAGTGTCCCTTGAGAGACAAAATTCTTCTTTGCCCTGCAGTGAGCTCCAAGGCATCCACCGGCAACATCAAGGACGGTGGTCTTGAAGGCGCTCCACAACTCTTCAGGACCCTCCAAAGCACCCAGACCCCCCAAGTGTCCACTCAGCCTGTTCGCGAACTCCTCAGCTACTCTCTCATCCCTGAGCTTGGCAACATCCAGCCTAGGCTGGGATGGTACCATTCTCCAGGATTTAAGGTGCAGCTTTAGAGTTGCTACAACAAGCTTGTGGTGAGTATTGAGGAACTGAGCACTCCGGTAGACCCTGCAGTTCTGGATCATCCTCCAACGACCGTCAATGAGGACATCGTCAATCTCCTTTGCCACACCGCCAGCGTTGGAATACCAAGTCCAGCGATGAGCTTGTGGGCGCTGAAACCATGAACCACCCACCCTAAGTCCATGACTCTCACTCAATCACCGCAGGTTGGTCGGTGGTCTTTCTGTCTTCTACCGACTCCTCTCCAGCCTTGCCCCCCCCTGCTCTCTCTGCGATTTGTCCCCACCACATTTCCACAGGGCGCTCAAGGTCCGCCAACAACCCCCTTCTGGTAAAACTACCAAAATCACGAATCACTGCTCATCTTCACTCTTTCATTCCTCTTTTTTCCCGCCTTTGGAATAAACTTCCTCACTCTATTCTTTCCCATTCTTCCCTCCAGGCTTTCAAAACAGCTGTTCACCACCACCTCTTATCTTCCCCCATCCAAATCCTCGATCTTTTCTACCCCCGATAATCCACCCAAGCCCACTTCCTTCATTTCTCCTACTTTCCTTCCTGAAAGTCCCTGAAATGTCCATCTTCTCTTCGCCATGTTCCCCGTCCCATCCCCATCCCTCTCCCTTCCACAGTTCACCTAATGTGTCTGTTCCCCACTGTTTTGTCCCTTCCACTCCCGCCCCTCTTGTCTCATGCCTCCTTGCTGTGAGTTGTGTGTTCGCTCTCATACGAGCCTCGACCAAGGTATACAAAAAAAAAAAAAAAAATGACTTCTTGCAAAGTCAAGGAACTTAGTGCCATTCTGGTTCATAGTTCCTGACCCATGGGGACCAACACACACCTCATAACCATCCCTATCAGTTCCAGTCGATGCATTGAAATCCCCCAAGACTAGAAGTGTATCTCCTCTGGGGCACTGATCAACCACAGACTCGAGTGTGGCGTAGAATGCGTCCTTCACGGTGAGATCACTCGCCTCAGTCCGAGCATAAACAGAGACCAGGGAAATGACACCTAAGGAGTGACGAATCCTTAATCTCATAATACGCTCGTTGACCGGTGTTACCTCAATTATCATTGGGGTCAGCTTATTGGACACAGCTACAGCAACTCCTTGGGTATGGTAACCATCAGAGCGACCAGACCAATAGTAGGTGTAACCACCCACCATTATCTCGCCGCAATCCGGTCTCCGTACCTCAGAGAGAGCTGCAATCCCGATGTCCAAACGCTTGAGCTCAGATGATAACAGAGACAGGTGATCATCCTCTCTTAGGGATAGGACATTCCAGGCACCCACCCGAAGGGACCGCCTCAGGTTAACCCAAGGAGACCGCCGTCTGGTGGAAGACACCTCAGCACCACTCCGACACACTCTCCCGCAATCTGACCCAGGGATGTTACCCCGTGGTTTCCCTCCTATCATCAAAGATTGGGGGTCCCGAAGGCTTTGCCCCAATCCCGTCATCCGGTGAGCTGCCCTGCGAAGGGAAGCTCCACAGGAGGTACTCCCACGGAGTGGGTTTTCAGATTTTTTTGCGTTTTTGCGTTTTGCGGAATGAAGGGTTTTACGGTGGCCGGAGTGCAAATCCTGCCACCAACCTCCGAATAAGAAGTGACCCAACTGCAGGAGGACGTCCGCAGACACAGTTTGGCACTAGATATGGATGGCCGTTGGCTCACAAGGAGCTCCTCCGCCCTTTGACAGGTTTTGTTTTTAATCCTGCTGGGTGTCCATATCCAAACACCCTCCTCACCAGAAAACCTGGTGGGGGAGACGGTTTAGTCACCGACAACCCGACCATGGAACAGGTTAGTACAGGTTTACATGGTACCTGTAGCAGGTCACAGATCGAACCTGACCTGACAACAATCACAGTTGTTGTGTGGTTGATCCAAAATAACGATAGATAAAGAAAAACAGCTATCTCAAAGGATCACAGCCCAGTGAACACGGAAATTCCCTCTAAACAACGGTGGGGAAATCTAACTACACAATTACTTATCGTCATAACTGATCTAAGGTCCTTTATGGTTTATTGCGAATTTCCACAGCCGTAACAATATATATATATATGTATATATATGTATATATATATGTATATATATATATATATATATATATATATATATATATACATACACACACACACACACACACACACACACACACACACACACACACACACACACACACACACACACACACACACACACACACACACACACACACACACACACACTATCCATCCTCGACCCCATTGCTGGAATGACAGCCAATCAGTAACTCAGACACGTGCACACAGGCCAATAATAACATAAACTGAATTTTGAAATGCAAACAGTTTTCATAGCTGCTTCTGAGGATGGAAGCTCGACAACTCTCGAAACGTCAGGCCCAATGAGATGTTGTTTTCTTTTCTTTTTAATGCTCACTTTCTCTCTCATTTAATATAATTCCTGAGATGCACATTTTAAAGCATATTTGTATATATATATAATATACATATATATGCGCGGTATGCTTACACATTGCAAGCAATAACAAACTGTGCTTCCCCATTGTCTCGGGTTGCTCACCTGCGTTTGATTTTTCACTTATTATTTATTTTCATTTATTGATATTTTCATTTACGGACGTTCTGTCCGTGATCTGTGATCATGTGACAATGGTTCTGTGATCTTTTTTAAACAAACAAACTTAAAACAAACATCACCTGGAGACACTTGGAATGTCAAACAATGTACGAATTAGATAAATGAATACTTTTTTCACAGTCCGAACTGCTACCAAGGTCAATTCTGCATTTTCAGCTTTGAAATTCAAATCAGGTGAAAAGATTTTAGAGCTTATCACGTGTGTGGAAACGAAATAAAGCCACAGACACTTGGAGATGCCCGGAATGTCAAACAATGTCTGAATTGGACAAATTACTCCTGTTTTTAGCAGTCGGAACTGCTGCTGAGGTCAACTAAGAAGTTTAAATTTTAGTAACCCAGGCCTCGACCGATCCAGTATGGAAATCCGGTTTATGATCCGCATATTGATTTGGCACAGGTTTTATGCCGGATGCCCTTCCTGACGCAACCCTCCCCATTTATCCGGGCTTGGCACCGGCGCTGAGAGTGCACTAACTTGTGCAACCACAGTGGCTGGGTGACCCAGATTAACCCAGACACCCAATTTTCACTAATGCACTCCCTTGGAGTTCCCTTAGTATGTATGCAAAGTTTTAGGCTGTAGGTTTCACGGTTTTGGAGTTATGGAGGAGACACACACATACTGACATTTATTGTTGTAGACAGAAGAAGAGAGATATACAGAACAAACTCACTCACTTGACACGGCAGCAGGGTACTGATCGAGTTCAATCACAGCACTTTCTGCACAATCCGTTAGTAACAAGTGTTGTCTGCCACACTAACACATTGTCTGTGCCCTGCTGATCACCAGTTAGAATCAGGAACAGTAACTTCAAAGAAAAGAACACACTGACCCCAGATGTGACATGACTGATATCATCCACATAAATGTTTATGCTGACATCACCTCCAAACGAGGATAGCATCCATGTGGCACACAGGTCTTTGCAGATTGAGATTCATACCTTTATCTACACTAATAAAAGGCGATGTGCGTGTGTGCGTGCCCGTGTGCCAGTGTGTCTGTGTCCTCCGTAACTGCAAAACCATAAAACCTAGGAGCCTGAATCTTTGCATGTATACGAAAAAAACTCCAAGGAAGTGCAAGAGTGAATATTGGGTGTTTGGGTTAATTAAAACACCCTTTTTGAAGATAATTAACGGCCTTATTTAATTATATCCTTCATCAGGCGATCCTCGGCCACCTCGCTATCTGGGGTCTTAAGGCGCCATGTTTTTGGCCTGCTCAACCATGCCTCGACTTGGAATAGACTGCAACGATTTCTCAACGATAAAGTTTTTTTTCTTCACTTTCTTCACTCGTATTGAATGCCTGTTCATAATAGTTATGAATCGCTGCATACATCGCTTTTGTAAGTGTTATAGTTTTCAAATCAGGAGCTTGGAGCGATTTCATGCATTATATGATACGATTTTCCACGATCTACTCTCACGGGCTAAAGTACTGTATATCATGGAAATATTATTTCGGTTTTGAGGATCGGATTATTTCCGGACTAAATAAGTGTCGAAATGTGGAGTGAAATCTGATAATTTAAATAAATTACGAGTCTTATAACGAAGCCGATATACCTATTTACTTTAAGCAAGCAAGGATGTGTTCCCTCCTCCATCCATACACAAGAAAATGTGAAATTTCCAAAGCATTAAACTTATCTTTTTCTACTGTTTGGAGAATTATATCGAGTGAACAAAAAAAATTAGGAATGTAACAAAATTAACTAGCTTCATTGATATTTTTCTGCTGAGGAGAAACGCGAGCGCGACGACAAGGACTGAGGCGTGCGTGTGAGCGGACACGAAGGCTCGCTCGCTGGACCTCGCTCGCTGGACCGTGCCGGCTGGGTCGCTCTGGATCGAGGGTACTTTGAGGGGTCGGTGGTCGTGGCGGAGTCGCTCCAGATCGTGTGCGGAGCCAAATCGTGGAGGACACGAGCTCGGTGAGCTCACCACACGGTCACGCTCTTCCTTTTATTTCTTTGGGCTTTTGTATGTGTGTTTGTGGCGCCAGTCTCCATAAGTAAAACAGTTTAAGTGCTCGTAAAGAATAACTAATAGTCGGTTGTAGTGCTCTTGCCTTGCTCGTGTCTTTGTCCCCGTCCCGTGCACGATTAATTTTCATTGCATTGCCTGTAAATTGCATGACTACCCCTTGCTTGTGTGTTATAAAAAATGTCCTTGTGTGTGAAATGTATCCCGTTCGTCGTCTCTTTCCCCATTGAAAGTGCCATCTTGAATCGCGGAATAAATTGGTAGAAGGGTGTAAGCACCCGGTAAATAAGGCCTTAGTCACATTTGCTCTACGGAGAGGATACGGCAGCCGTACGCCCTCTGAATTGACGGAAACGTGCGGCGGCCGCAGAGTTTCTGCGGTGGCCTCAGGGTGGCCCTACGCCGTTTGGCTATATTTTACAGGTCGGAAGGTCGCCGTGGAATTATAACGCAGAGTTGTAACTTTTTTCATTTCTACGTTCGCAGTAGCAATTCGACAAGCCGAAAAAAAAAAACTGGTTAAAAAAAAAATTAACCCATTCGTTACCGTCCGTCTGGCCGCATGTTCTCCTTAGGGCCCCCTGCGGTCGCCTTGCGGGCACCTTGCGTCTGCCTTAATTCTATGGCCACCGCAGGAACGCCCTCAGGTCACCGTTGCGACATCAAATCAAAGACCGTACGGCACCCCCACGTTTTCGGTCTCCACAATTTATAAATATGCCATGCGGCTACCCGAAAAATAAAAACATATGTGACTGCGACATTGTGCGACGGTGGAAATACTGTGGCCACCGTATAATTGCTAGTGGCCGTAGATTTTGGAGACCCCACGGCCACCGTGGCAAATGTGACTTAGGCCTAAATACGCCGTGCGGCTCCCCGAAAAATAAAAACATGTATGACTGCTGCATTGTGTGACCGTGGAAATACTGCGGCTGCCGTATAATTGCTCGTGGCCGTAGATTTTGGAGACCCCACGGCCGCCGTGGCAAATGTGACTTAGGCCTTAGCATGAAACGTTGAGGTCGACGATAACTCCGCTCGGTTATCCCTGCAGCACGGAACGAGCCGCTTAAATGGTTCGTGTCCGGAGTCGACCTGCGGCGTGGTACAACTCCTCGGTACGCTACCCGTGCGGGTACTAAGGTATATCGACATTCGGCAATTCACCCTATTTCACTCGGGTAGAATGCGGACTGGGTTATGGTGAGGTTAAACCCCCACCCGTGGCTAGCTCCTTGGCAGTAGTTCCAAGAGGGTCACGACTGAATTGTCCGTTCCGGTGGGCGTCACGATTTGAGTTACATGGCCGATTGTACGACAGGCGGGCGGAATTCGTAACTATATATATATATATATATATATATATATATATATATATATATATATATATATATATATATATATATATATATATATATATATTGTTGCGGATTTCGCGCCCGCCGGCGTGCTGACGGCCACGTAACTCGAATCGCGGCACGTCGCCCACCGGACGGACAATCCAGTCGTGACCCTCTCGGACTAACGCCGGGAACCAGTCATGGGTGGACCTTTCGGTCTCACCGCGATCGAGCCAATCAGCCCCCGCGTGGGATAGGGTTGCTCGCCAAATTCGACCTACCTAAGTACCCACGCGGAGGGTAGACCGGGCGATCGCACCTCGCCGCAGGTCGACTTCGGACACGGGCCACTTAAGCGACCCGTTCCGTACTATCGGGATAACCGAGCGGTGTTATCATCGACCTCGACGGTTCGATTAATTATCGAGCGTATTCAGCCCACTACCAACCCTTTACGTGAAGCAAGATGAGGATTCAATGAAGGAAATGACGAAGCGAAGCGGGAAACAGTTCGACACAAAGCACATTTATTCGTGGCACACGGGAGCACACATATACAATTCCACCAAAAGCACACAGAAAAGACACAATGCAATTTACACAAAAAGCAAATGTAAAAGCGAAAACACAATGCAGAGCTAATACCGACTACCGAGCACACGGCAACACTTATACAATTCTACTTCACAGACGGCGCCGACAACACATACCCAAAACCAAGGAAAAGAATACCCTCAAGGATGAGGCGGGCCTGAGGCCGAGACCGGGTCGCGCCTACCCGTCTGGTGATGAGACGCGGAGCGGCGATGGCGCCTCAACTCCGCGGGCCTCGCGGACAGTGTCTGGTAGGGGGTGGGAAAGGGGCCCCCTTGGTCGCACTATCTCAGCGCGGGGGGAAACAGGAGGGGTTGCTGATGCTCGGGGTATAGAGGATTTTTATTATCCCGCGACGAGCGTCTCCACCTCGGCCAGGTCGCGCTGTCGGCCTCCCTGGGGTGCAGCTCCCGACGCGAGCACCCCCTCGTCTGGTGTCGCTGCCTTTCCACAGCTCCGTCCCCTCCGTTCCGACTCCAACGCACACGACGACCAGCTCCTTCCTGCCAACTCCACCGCCCGCGAAGTCTTGACTCTCTGTTTCCGACTCTCCTACTCTCCTACTCTCCGCCTCTGGACTCTCCTACTCTCCGCCTCTGGACTCTCCTACTCTCCGCCTCTGGACTCTCCTACTCTCCGCCTCTGGACTCTCTTACTCTCCGCTTCTCGACTCTCTGGACTGACGAACACGGTCCTTTTATCAGCCCCGTAGCTTCGCCCTCTCAGCTTTGACCCCCTCCCTTCGACCTTTCACCTCGCTCCCCATTGGCCCGAGAAAAAGTGGGCGTGAAGGCTTTTTGATCCATAAATTTGCATATATCGATCGCCCTGGGGGCGGGGCCAATTCGCCCCTCGCTCACCGATTGGACGGCAAAAAGTGGGCGTGAAGGCTTTTTGATCCACAAATTTGCATATATCGATCGCCCTGGGGGCGGGGCCAATTCGCCCCTCGCTCACCGATTGGACGGCAAAAAGTGGGCGTGTGTCGTTTTTGATCCGTTTTTGAAGCACAAAATCAGTGATTTTGTACACGCTGTTCGGCGCGCGCCCTGCACGAGTCCAACACCGGTACCCACAGTGGGGCAAGAACGGTGGCGATGCGACGGTTGCGAGGTGTGACGTGAAGGTCGTGGCGGTTGTGGTGAAGTGGTGGTTGGTGGTGGTAATCATGGCGGTTGGTCCAAAATAAAGATAGCAAAAGAAAAACGGCTATCCTGAAGAGTCGCAGCACGCATAAATGACATGTATTCCCACTAGACAACGGGTTTGGGCCTAACTACACATGTACTTACCGAGATACCTCACCTAAGGGACCTGAATGGTGGTTTGCGAATTTGGTAACCACAACACTACCCCCTCCCCTTTTTACAGACTCGTCCCGAGTCGTCAAATTTTCGTGTGCCATCATGTGTAGTTTTCCCCTGGTACATTTTACCTACGGATCCCTGAGTGCGACATTCATGGTATTCGTGTCCCCAAAATAAATAACCTGAGGGCTGCGTAACTACCTAAACAAACTCACTCACACGGACGACTTAAATAAAATTGCCGGCGCTAAGACAAACATGCCGGGGCGCACTCATATTTACAGTACATCTTACCTTAACTTACAAATTTTACACTAAACCATGGCCCAGGATCATTGAACTCTGCAAAAGAAAGCAGTTAGCAGGGAGCCAGGCTGCCCGCATGCAGTCTCTGGCTCAAACAATGCAGGTGACAGGGAACGTGGCTGGCTGCTCACACGCAGTCCAAGGCCTTCCCTTTTGAACTGAACGCAGTGAACCACAACGGTGCATGGGCTGCACAAACGCAGTCTCCGTGCCAGCTCAAGTGGCACACGCAATGAGCACAACGAATGGATGGATGAACACAAACACGGTGCACGGGCCGCCACTGCAGGCCCGTGTTGTAGCTGCCAACAGGGCAGTTCTCGCAGCTTGCAAACTGTTGCCTTGCGGATCCTGGCGCACATGGAAATGAACAGGGGGGGGCAAAGCAAAAATTGAACGGGGCGGTGAACGTGGGCAGTGGGCATGGCATGGCAAAGGCAGCAGGCAAACACAGCCCGCAGAAGAAGGCTGCTGCAGGCAAACACAGCCGGCAGATGAACTGGCCGGCACAGGCCTTGAAGAAAAACAGCCAGCAGATGAACTGGCCGGCACAGGCCTTGCAGAAAAACAGCCAGCCGGCAGACGATCCAGCCGGCACAGGCCTTGCAGCACAGCAGCTGCAGATGAAGTGGGCCGGCACAGGCCTTGCAGCACAACAACAGCTGCCGATGAAGTTGGCCAGCCTTTGCCGTTCAGTGGAAGTTGGTGGAGGGAGTGCGTTGGTGCTGGCCACTCGGAAGGCGGGCTCGGACCTACCTACCTGTCTCCCTCCCAACCTATCGCCTTTGCCTGTCACTGTACATACCCACTCCCTTAATTTGTCAAACCCCAATTTAGCCCCAACTTATTTTTTTGTTGTTTTTATTCTTACTTCCCCACTATAAATCGTCCCCTAACCCCCTTTATCGTCCTTGTTCGGCTAACCTATCCTGTCACCTAGCCTACTCCCAACCCCTACGTTCCCTTCCCGGAGGGGAATAAGGGAGAGCTAGCGTCCTGTGTCGAGGCCCAACAAAGCCTCAGAATGGCCTCCCCAGAGTTTGGCGATCTAACCCAAAGTGGGTCCAGCGGCCCACAAAGAGAGCGAGGGGATGGATGGTGCGGAGGGGTACATCTCCTAATCTACCCTAACCATTTAACTGTTAAACTACCCCGGGGCTTTCACCAAGCGCCTCTCGCTTAAACTATTGGTTCCAACAACCCAGATTCCCGTCGCCTGTGTTGGTGTCCTCACAATTTTGGGCCTCGCCCCCCCAATTTTCTCTCCGTGCCCTCACACGGTCTCCTGGCTAGGACACGTGGCTCCCTTTGGCAGGCACGACCCTCTGCCGAATCTCCCGCTATGGCACCCCCGGGCACTACACTGCCTCCGAGCCTACCAGCTCCCTAACACCGGGGAGTGCCCCCCATGGCACCTCCCCTGAAACGCACACGTGGCAGGCCGGCCTCCCGGGCCCCTTTCCGAGGGTCACCCGTGCCCACAACACCGCCCACGCGGCTAATGGCGCCCCGGGCCCCCGCACCAAGCAGGCGCACCCGTGCCCACTACTCTATCCCGGCCCCCCATGGGCCCATGGCCTACCGCGGCCGACTAGCCTGGTGCCCAGGGTACCCACTCAGCGATACTCACCTTTCGCAGCCACGCTCCCAAGCCCGTCAACAGGGCTCCTGCACCCCTCAAAATGGGTCTCGAGCCTACTTTCCCACCAACAGCAAAACGACCTCCATTTTTCAATTTGACTAACCCAGCTAACTCACTTTACTCTGACCCCGGGGTCCCTTGGGCGGGAGTCACTCCTCCCCCCAATCACTCATCGCACCATGCATTCCCCATTCGCTCCACACACACACAGACCCGCTGGCCTCACTCACTCAACATGTACATGTACTCACCTCACAACCCACAACTCTTCAACACACACACCGCTGAACTCTGCCATCCTCCTAACTACCTCCCCTAACTAACTCGTGCTCCCACGTCGTCCCTTAAACTAGTAGCACGTTCCTTTTAACACTACGTCGCTAAACTACACCCCCTCTACACATCCACAAGTCTGTCACTGTCTCCTAACTCAAAAATTCATTTTATTTCCCAACCTAAATCTGGCTACAATCCCTCTAACTAATCCATTCCACGGACTCCATGAGGACTTACCCCTGCCCCATGAAGTCGGTCTAGCTAAGCTAACCCTTCCCCCTAACTAGTTTCCATCCTGTGCCCAGGTAAGGGGGTCTTCCACCCCTTGCCCAGGAATCCTGTGCACCCGAAAGTGAGGCTTGTTTTTTCCTTTTTTTTTTTTTTTCCATGCGCATCACCAGCGCGGCAACTCGCGCACTTCGCACCTGCCCGTGACGTCATGCAGCTGCACGTGTACCTCGTCCCTCCTTGGACGGTACCATCCGGCCGAGATACCCCTCCTGCCGGATTCCAACCCCACGTGCAGCCATGACGTCACCGTGCGCATAAAAAAAAAACACAAGCCCCACGTCTCGAGGGGTTCCCCACGCGAACACATGTGCTTTGCCCGTTGGAGCTTAACACACACGATCGCGTGGAGAACCCGTCCGGTCCAAATCCATTTACCTGCCTAAACTTTGTCCGTCCGCGGGATCGGCAAATCCACCGCGTGCGTTTCCGGACCGGGACTTCACTCTCGCAAGCGAGCATGTGGTGGTCTCGTGCGTTGCACAGCACGAACCTCGTGCTCGCGGCTGGGTGAACCCGGCACGGTCCCCGAAATAGCTCCAGCCGCTACTCGGCTTTCTTTCTTCACATGTCTCCGTCGTCGCCATTCAACCCACGCACACCTGCGTGTTACGACGCACACAGTCCATTCCATCACATTCACACCGGGAGACGCGGCTGCGTGCTCCCGCATGCCAACCGACATCTCCCTTACATACCGCTCTCTCACACACACGGTCTCCCTTGCACACAGCGACCTTGCACACGGCCGTTCACTCACGCGTGCCTCACTACTCACACAAACCATACTACTCACACACGCGGGGGCACTCAACCGCTGTGCCTCATCCACACACCGTGCCTCACTCACACACGCGGGGGCACTCAACCGCGGTGCCTCATCCACACACGCGGGGGCACTCACCCGCGGTGCCTCACCCACACTCCGTGCCTCATCCACACACGGCGTGCTGGGAAGCACGTACTCCGGCACCATCGCCACCACACCACTCACACACGGGGTCGCTTCCACACACGGGGACGCACTCACACCTTGCAACACACACACAGGGACAACCACACTGGGGATTCGTGTCCCCACAAGGGTCTCCGGGGCCTCTCTACCCCCCAAGCTCTCCGTGCACCCGTCCACAGCACTCCTCCCCCCAACCTCGCAAAACACGACCGAACTCACCTGGTCGTGACTCGCCTCAAGGGGGCAGACTCCCTCCCCTCGTTCCTGGAGGAGGCCATCCAGGTGCTCGCACTGGGTCCCTACACAGTCCGCCAGCTCACCCCCATTGTCCTCCACTACCTCCGTGTGTGTGTGCGCGTCACTTACCCGTCTTCATCGTGTTTATTGGTCTCTGCTTCTTTCTGGCGTCTTTCCCTTATCTTTATGTAGGTCAACCTTGCTTTCTCTTTAAGTCGCTCCCGTCCTTCCCTGTTTTTCACTCCTTGCTCTTTCACGATCTCCGCGTACCTCATCCTTGCTCTCCGTATTAATTGTTCTTTTCTCTCCCTCGCAATTACTTTCACCTCGTCTCTTGTCTCCCGAATTACTTTTTCCTTACCCGCCTCCACCGCGGGCCTGTCAGCCGTTGCACCCCCTTCCAGCTCGTTTGTTCCGACACGTGGAGTCGCCATTTTAAGTTCCCTGCTCACGGCCTTCATGCCCGCTTGCAGGCATCGGCCCATGTTCTGCGTCTCACCCCGTAGTTCTTTCATTTCTTTTTTCATTTGCTTGCCCATGCTTTTCATTTCGTTTATAAATTCATTTGCGTTTGCATCCATTTTCGCTGTCAGTGCCGCCAGCATGGCGAATAGCTGGGCCATGTCGGGTGCGCTTGGGTGAGCCGTTTCGGCAAGGGTCGGCGGGTTTTGGTGGAGAGGGGGGGGAGGTGTCATACACCGCGGCCGCTGCCGCACCCATTTCGGGCTCTGGGTTCAGTTGGGCGAGTCCGTGTTCCTGCACAATCAACATTTCCTGCACGGGGATTCCATCCTGGACCATGGACTCTACACATTCTACATCCATTTCTAATACCCCCGGCTCCCGCTCGCCTTGAGACGCCATCTTGCTTCTCTTAAAGGGTTAATTTGCTCGCTCGTAATTTGGAGGGAATCGGGGGTCGCTTCTCTCACCCCTGGACCGATTCCCGTGAATTTCGCTGGAGACAGGAGAGCCTGTTGTCCCGCTCTCCAATACCAGTGCCGCGAGGAGGGCGATGAATTTGTATCGCACGACCTGACACCAGTGTTGCGGATTTCGCGCCCGCCGGCGTGCTGACGGCCACGTAACTCGAATCGCGGCACGTCGCCCACCGGACGGACAATCCAGTCGTGACCCTCTCGGACTAACGCCGGGAACCAGTCACGGGTGGACCTTCGGTCTCACCGCGATCGAGCCAATCAGCCCCCGCGTGGGATAGGGTTGCTCGCCAAATTCGACCTACCTAAGTACCCACGCGGAGGGTAGACCGGGCGATCGCACCTCGCCGCAGGTCGACTTCGGACACGGGCCACTTAAGCGACCCGTTCCGTACTATCGGGATAACCGAGCGGTGTTATCGTCGACCTCGACGGTTCGATTAATTATCGGGCGTATTCAGCCCACTACCAACCCTTTACGTGAAGCAAGATGAGGATTCAATGAAGGAAATGACGAAGCGAAGCGGGAAACAGTTCGACACAAAGCACATTTATTCGCGGCACACGGGAGCACACATATACAATTCCACCAAAAGCACACAGAAAAGACACAATGCAATTTACACAAAAAGCAAATGTAAAAGCGAAAACACAATGCAGAGCTAATACCGACTACCGAGCACACGGCAACACTTATACAATTCTACTTCACAGACGGCGCCGACAACACATACCCAAAACCAAGGAAAAGAATACCCTCAAGGATGAGGCGGACCTGAGGCCGAGACCGGGTCGCGCCTACCCGTCTGGTGATGAGACGCGGAGCGGCGATGGCGCCTCAACTCCGCGGGCCTCGCGGACAGTGTCTGGTAGAGGGTGGGAAAGGGGCCCCCTTGGTCGCACTATCTCAGCGCGGGGGGAAACAGGAGGGGGTTGCTGATGCTCGGGGTATAGAGGATTTTTATTATCCCGCGACGAGCGTCTCCACCTCGGCCAGGTCGCGCTGTCGGCCTCCCTGGGGTGCAGCTCCCTGCACGACGCGAGCACCCCCTCGTCTGGTGTCGCTGCCTTTCCACAGCTCCGTCCCCTCCGTTCCGACTCCAACGCACACGACGACCAGCTCCTTCCTGCCAACTCCACCGCCCGCGAAGTCTTGACTCTCTGTTTCCGACTCTCCTACTCTCCTACTCTCCGCCTCTGGACTCTCCTACTCTCCGCCTCTGGACTCTCCTACTCTCCGCCTCTGGACTCTCCTACTCTCCGCCTCTGGACTCTCCTACTCTCCGCCTCTGGACTCTCCTACTCTCCGCCTCTGGACTCTCCTACTCTCCGCCTCTGGACTCTCCTACTCTCCGCCTCTGGACTCTCCTCTCCGCCTCTGGACTCTCCTACTCTCCGCCTCTGGACTCTCCTACTCTCCGCCTCTGGACTCTCCTACTCTCCGCCTCTGGACTCTCCTACTCTCCGCCTCTGGACTCTCTGGACTGACGAACACGGTCCTTTTATCAGCCCCGTAGCTTCGCCCTCTCAGCTTTGACCCCCTTCCTTCGACCTTTCACCTCGCTCCCCATTGGCCCGAGAAAAAGTGGGCGTGAAGGCTTTTTGATCCAAAAATTTGCATATATCGATCGCCCTGGGGGCGGGGCCAATTCGCCCCTCGCTCACCGATTGGACGGCAAAAAGTGGGCGTGAAGGCTTTTTGATCCATAAATTTGCATATATCGATCGCCCTGGGGGCGGGGCCAATTCGCCCCTCGCTCACCGATTGGACGGCAAAAAGTGGGCGTGTGTCGTTTTTGATCCGTTTTTGAAGCACAAAATCCGTGATTTTGTACACGCTGTTCGGCGCGCGCCCTGCACGAGTCCAACACCGGTACCCACAGGCGGGGCAAGAACGGTGGCGATGCGACGGTTGCGAGGTGTGACGTGAAGGTCGTGGCGGTTGTGGTGAAGGGGTGGTTGATGTTGTGGTTGTGGTGGTAATCATGGCGGTTGGTCCAAAATAAAGATAGCAAAAGAAAAACGGCTATCCTGAAGAGTCGCAGCACGCATAAATGACATGTATTCCCACTAGACAACGGGTTTGGGCCTAACTACACATGTACTTACCGAGATACCTCACCTAAGGGACCTGAATGGTGGTTTGCGAATTTGGTAACCACAACAATATATATATATATATATACACACACACAGGAGTAAATGATTTGCTGTTCATCCCTCACCTCCTGAACATATCTGTTTAGATATTTGGAATGTCCAACCATGCCATGAAAGATCTCTTTCGCTGGTGGAAGTCAATAGTTAGTTTTCCCCCCCTCTGCCCATGAGCCAACACCCATCGGTGACAAGGTGTTGTGCATCCCTCCCAGTGATGCCTCCATTTCCCGATACCAAGGATGAGAGAGATTTGGGAAATGGGGAAAACGTTTTGACTCCCCATCATATATTATCCCCCAGTTGATGTAAAATGTCTACGTATTGTCCACAAGCGGTTTTCTGATACTGTTCTGTCGAGATGCTCCATCTTGAACGGTCTTACGGTGTTTGGATCAAAATGAACCAGTGAAAATGAAGACCTTTGCTCTTTCAAACTGTTTTTCCCCATTTGCTTCCCTTGATGAATAGCAATTTATATTTTTGGCATAAAAGTTCATAGTTACTGACGTCATCAATTCACTTACAAGTAAGTTAGTTATCCCTTGCCTGTTTCCGGCCAGCCTGGCTGGCGAGGGGGCTCCAGTTGCTGAAGCGAATCGAGATAGCCCATGCTTTCTCCGACTCCGAGGGGGACTCACGAGTCGGGGTTCCTGGTCTTCTCCGCAAGGTCATGTGGGTTGAACCTGTACCTGCCAGTCCAGGTGGTGGTGGTGGTGGTGGTGTGTCGAGTGCTGTTCTTCACCTTCGGTGATAAGGAGCCAACAGGTGTGGGGGACAAGCACGCCACTTTATGAGGAGGTAAAAGACGAGCAAACGGTGGACCATGAGAGAGACACACGCACACGCACACAGAGACACACGCACACGCACACGCACACAGAGACACACGCACACGCACACAGAGACACACGCACACGCACACAGAGACACACGCACACGCACACGCACACAGAGGCACACGCACACGCACACGCACATGGAGACTCACACGCACACGGAGACGCACACGCACACGCACACGCACACACAGACACACACGCCAACACAGAGACACACACACACGCCAACACAGAGACACACGCACACGCACGCCAACACAGAGAGACACACACACGCACGCCATCACAGAGAGACACACGCACACGCACGCCAACACAGAGAGACACACACACGCACGCCAACACAGAGAGACACACACACACACGCCAACACAGAGAGACACACACACACACGCCAACACAGAGAGACACACACACACACGCCAACACAGAGAGACACACACACACACGCCAACACAGAGAGACACACACACACACACACACACACGCCAACACAGAGAGACACACACACACACACACACGCACGCCAACACAGAGAGACACACACACACACACACGCCAACACAGAGACACACACACACACACGCCAACACAGAGAGACACACACACGCCCACACAGAGAGACACACACACACACACACGCCAACACAGAGAGACACAGACACACACACACGCCCACACAGAGAGACACACACACACGCCGACACAGAGACACACACACACGCCAACACAGAGAGACACACACACACACGCCAACACAGAGAGAGTCACACACACACGCCAACACAGAGAGAGACACACACACACGCCATCACAGAGAGAGACACTCACACACACACGCCAACACAGAGAGAGACACACACACACACACACGCCAACACAGAGAGACACACACACACACGCCAACACAGAGAGAGACACACACACACACGCCAACACAGAGAGAGACACACACACACACACACGCCAACACAGAGAGAGACACACACACACACGCCATCACAGAGAGAGACACTCACACACACACGCCAACACAGAGAGAGACACACGCCAACACAGAGAGACACACACGCCAACACAGAGAGACACACACGCCAACACAGAGAGACACACACGCCAACACAGAGAGAGACACACACACACGCACGCCAACACAGAGAGACACACACACACACGCACGCCAACACAGAGAGACACACACACACACACACACACACACACGCCAACACAGAGAGACACACACACACACACACGCCAACACAGAGAGACACACACACACACACACGCCAACACAGAGAGACACACACGCACACACGCCAACACAGAGAGACACACACACACACACGCCAACACAGAGAGACACACACACACACGCCAACACAGAGAGACACACACACACGCCAACACAGAGACACACACACACACACACACACGCCAACACAGAGAGACACACACACACACGCCAACACAGAGAGACACACACACACACGCCAACACAGAGAGACACACACACACACGCCAACACAGAGAGACACACACACACACACGCCAACACAGAGAGACACACACACACACACACGCCAACACAGAGAGACACACACACACGCCAACACAGAGAGACACACACACACACGCCAACACAGAGAGACACACACACACACACACGCCAACACAGAGAGAGACACACACACACGCCAACACAGAGAGAGACACGCACACGCACGGCAGCACAGAGAGAGACACACACACACACACACACACGCCAACACAGAGAGACACACACACACACACACGCCAACACAGAGAGAAACACACACGCACACACACACGCCAACACAGAGAGACACACACACACACACACACGCCAACACAGAGAGAGACACACACACACACGCCAACACAGAGAGACACACACACACACGCCAACACAGAGAGACACACACACACGCCAACACAGAGAGACACACACACACACACACACGCCAACACAGAGAGACACACACACACACACGCCAACACAGAGAGACACACACACACGCCAACACAGAGAGACACACACGCACACACGCCAAAACAGAGAGACACACACACACACACACGCCAACACAGAGAGGCACACACACACGCCAACACAGAGAGACACACACACACACGCCAACACAGAGAGAGACACACACACACACACACGCCAACACAGAGAGAGACACACACACACACACACGCCAACACAGAGAGAGACACACACACACACACGCCAACACAGAGAGAGACACACACACACACACGCCAACACAGAGAGAGACACACACACACGCCAACACAGAGAGAGACACACACACACACGCCAACACAGAGAGACACACACACACACACGCCAACACAGAGAGACACACACACACACACGCCAACACAGAGAGAGACACACACACACACGCCAACACAGAGAGACACACACACACACACACACACACACGCCAACACAGAGAGACACACACACGCCAACACAGAGAGACACACACACACACACACGCCAACACAGAGAGACACACACACGCCAACACAGAGAGACACACACACACACACGCCAACACAGAGAGACACACACACACACACACACGCCAACACAGAGAGACACACACACACACACACACACACACACACACACACACACACACACACACACGCCAACACAGAGAGACACACACACACACGCCAACACAGAGAGACACACACACACACGCCAACACAGAGAGACACACACACACACACACACACACGCCAACACAGAGACAATTTTTTTTTGGTGGAGAGAAAATCCCACGTACCGTCCTCAAAACGATCACAAGGCCTGGACGATCCGATGCAGAACACCTCGTCTGTGTCTCTCCTTTGCCATGGTGACGGCACGTCGGCTGGATGAGTGATCACATCAACCACATCGAGGCGGGTCTGAGCTCCCACTCGCCTTTCCTTTCCCCCGTTGCACACCCCCTTCCCCCTCCCCTTTCCCTTGTCCTCACCTCTCCACCTTCCCCCTCATCTCCCATTTACCACCCCCTACCTTCTACTCTCGTCTTTACATCTCCCCCTTTTTACCTTCTCTCTCTCTCTCTCTCTCTCTCTCTCTCTCTCTCTCTCTCTCTCTCTCTCTCTCTCTCTCTCTCTCTCTCTCTCTCTCTCTCTCTCTCTCTCTCTCTCTCTCTCTCTCTCTCTCTCTCTCTCTCTCTCTCTCTCTCTCTCTCTCTCTCTCTCTCTCTCTCTCTCTCTCTCTCTCTCTCTCTCTCTCTCTCTCTCTCTCTCTCTCTCTCTCTCTCTCTCTCTCTCTCTCTCTCTCTCTCTCTCTCTCTCTCTCTCTCTCTTTCTCTCTTTCTCTTTTTCTCTTTTTCTCTTTTTCTCTTTTTCTCTTTTTCTCTTTTTCTCTTTTTCTCTTTTTCTCTTTTTCTCTTTTTCTCTTTTTCTCTTTTTCTCTCTCTCTCTTTCTCTCTCTCTTTACCCCCATTTCCCCTCTTTACCTATCCCCCTCTCCCTTTCTACCTTCCAACCACCCCCTGCCCTTTTCCCATAGTGACCTTGTCCTTCCTCTCTTTATCCCCTCTCTCCCTCCTTTCCCTCTTCTCCCTTCCCACTCTCTTCTTCCGCTCCCCTCCCCCTTTTCTCCCCTCACCATCCTTGTTTTTCTGACCATCAAGATTGATCTTCCGTTTGGTTAGAAACCCCTTGCATATCGACGGCTTCAAATTTAAACGTGTGTGTGTGTGTGTGTGTGTGTGTGTGTGTGTGTGTGTGTGTGTGTGTGTGTGTGTGTGTGCACAGTAAGTACACAGAACCTGAGGGGTGGGGGGGGGTAGAAGGATAGAAGTGTAAAACAGACTCCCTCTCTGCTCTCTCACTGGCTCTATTAAGCCGGCTATCTTGTGCTGAACATTCAAGGGATCTTGAATGTGTTCATCGAAACGATTACAACATTGCTTGCTGACTCTCCTCTGAGGTCTATGGTGGACCCGCTGCTCACTAATCACACATCGCCGAACAAGAGACGCCAGGTGTCGCTAGTCCTCCGGAGCGTGGTTCTGAACCATTTGGAACGCGCAAACCACGGACTGAGGTTTCCACAAGGAACAAACATTGAAGCTCACTCGCATAGTTGGCTCACATTAACCCTCACCAACGTACACCCGGTGGACCAACCGCTGCAACATCAAATCGAAGGTTCACGGCTGAACACCATCGCTACATTTTAAAGAGCTGGACCAGCAGCGTCTGCGTTGTTTCATCCGAGTTTACATTCGCTCGTAAAACTGCCATTCTGGCACGGCAGCATCACGACGCCGCACGTGCCGAGGAAAGATCCATTAAGCCGGCTATCCATGCCACACCCGCTCGCAGTCAAAAGATTCCGCGCTGTCTGTCCGTCGGCAATAGGCATTTTTTGGGTCGGACAAGGGCGAAAGATAGACATTGCATGCACGGAGGTCATGTACTGTGTGTGCACCACTGAAGAGGTCTCTGTTGTCAACCGAAGGAACACCGCACCTCGGTCAACCGTCCTCAATTGGTCGCACCACATGGTGAATGCGAACCACAGTAACACCACATCACGTGGTCGCACTGATGACGTGTAACTGTCGCGTGGATCCCCACCAAGGCACGTGGTGTACGTGGACCTACCTTGATCCGCTGTGCACAACCCAAACCAAGAACAGTGTGATCGTTTTTTTTTGGGGGGGGGATATATATATATATATATATATATATATATATATATATATATATATATATATATATATATATATATATATATATATATATATATATATATATACATTTTCCAGGGGCAATGGGAAAAATGGTCGAGTGAGGGGATGGAAGTTTATTTTGATTTGTCCAGTGAACTTCATCAAACAACCTTATTTAGGAAAATCGTCTTCAGGAATTCCCGGGTGAGACGAGAGAGGCGTGGGGGAGGAGGAGGCTGCGCGGCCCGGCGGAGGAGGATGGGAGGGGCAGGGCACGTTTTGGGGAGGATAGGCGAAGGCGTTTCGTCGGCTCGAGGCAATTTTTCTCGCGCGTTCCGCCGCTACGTCCGGCAGAGACCCGCGTGGGATGCTCAGAGCCGTGGGCGCGCCGGGCGCGGCACCCGCCCGACGTTCACCTGTTGCGCGCCGGACTTGATCCACCTGGGCAGGTTGTGGGGGAGCGTTGGAGGACGTGGCGAGTCCCGTCTCGTCACCATGCCGTTCTATAAGCGGGTGGTGAAGGTGTGCGGTGAAGACCCGGGACGAGCCCGACCTGCTCTCGAAGACCTGAGCGGGGTTGCACACGCGGGTCTCTCCGGAGCCCTGCGCCAGCTGGCCCAGCTGTGCCGCCACGCGCTGGGGCTCTTCGCCGAGCTCGAGGCGGGGGTCGTGCTGGCCACGGAGCGGGGAGCGGCGCTGGAGCGACGCCTGTCCGCGCTCCGGGCCACCTCGGCGGCGCTGGACGCCACAGGGGAGTCCATCCGTGAGTACACCCTGACGCGTGACCTAATGGTGGCTGTTAAAACCGCGATGATGTGATTGTCCGACGGCCGGGATGAAACTGTGGCTCAAAGTATGACGTAACGGCGGCCGATGTGCTCTCCATGAGGAGCGCGAGTGCAGGAGACGCCGGACAGGTGCGTTTTATCAGGTCCACAAGGTGCGCGTCTCCTTATCCGGCACACCGTGACGTCACGCACGCAAGTCCGACGTCATGACGGGACGTGCTCGCTTGAACAGCCGAAGGGTACACGTGCGTTTGAAAGGTCGGGCGCGTGACGTCACGACCTGTTGTTAAGATTTTGACCCCGAAATACAATCTGCTGTTTCGAAACTTCATCTCAAAGCGTCCAACCTGGTGTACCGCTTCACCTGAACCGGTCACCTATCGACGTCTGTCACTCTGCCTGAATTATTACGCGTCGCCCTAACGTCCCACGTTGATCCGGTGGATTGTTATCAATGACTTTACAGAATCATTCAATTTTATTTGTCAACACTTCAACAAACACTGTTGAGCAAAGAGCGAGGGTTGAGGTCAGGTGGACGTTTGTGTTTCTCAGAATTGCCCAATTTCATGTTACAGATCTAAATGCAGGAGTCGTGGCTCCTTCAAAGTGATGACGTCAAATCTCAGATCACTGAATCAAATCTGAGGGATTTTACAAGACAACTACGTCAATAATGTTCTACATCGATCACGGAGTACGGTAGTACTCCACATTGAGGGATGATACGGTAAATAATGTTTGTACGGTTCAACCTTGGTTCAACTCGCAACAGGTTCGAACGGTCACATCAAAGTGAGAAGTGGTCGATCTGTTCTGTGGATAACGTGCTGCAAGTGATCTTTTAAACAGCCCATGCTTCAAAGATGTCGTTCTTGTGGTCGCTTTGAGGAGTGAGGTGAGTAGCAGTGGTGGTGGGGGTCAGGGGGCCATGAGGGTGGATAGGGGTCAACACATTCATGTCATGTATTTGGCAAGATAGCTTTATAAGTCACACTCACTACTCCCACCTTGTCGGAGATGATAATAATGGCAACTGATTGATAAGGGTGGCATTTATAATGTTTAGAAGCATCCGTGCAACTCACGGATAGTGTTCACCATACTGATGAGCAGGATCAGCGATGATGTAGTCAGGGTGGCTTCAAGGTTCAGGTCCACTGATTGATTCCCGTACGGAGTCGTCGATCCTGTCTGCCTATCTCGTGATGCATGCCAGGCAGGGTTACAGCTCTCTGGCCAGAGATAAAGTAAGGTTTCACCTTTGGGATGTAAAAATGTTGTGGGGGGGGGGGGGATATATTGAGCAGAGCAAGGGTGATGGGACATCAGATCCACGACCTGGTCGGGAGGTGATGGGGGTAGGACAGAGGTGTAGCAATAGGAGGAGGAGGAGGACAACGCAGAAGAGATGTGATGGAGAGCCAGGTATTGAGAGGGCTATTCGGCTTCATTTTTCGAATTGCTTTCTGAAATATTTAGAACCTTTGGTGCCATTTAATGTCTGTCTGTGAGGATCCCTCACCATACATCAAATATTGGCGACCGGGAGCTGCCATGTGCCATCCGGCCGACATTAAAGTTGGATGTTTGCGCAAACACAATATGTAGACCGACGGCATTAGTGGAGTCATGATGGAGATGGTTTAATGTCGTTAAAAGGGGAGCAAAGAAAAACCAGACAGATGAAGTGATATTTCCAAAGTTTGTGTGACCAGAACGCCAAAGAACACGTGCACAGCTTGTTATAAAATAAACATAACCATTGATAAAATAAACATAACCAAGGCCACGTGGTCGGTGGACAACAGCAGAGGCTGAGGGAGCTCGAGGGCAAAATAGAATGCGACCTTCGGGATCGCGCGAGCAAGGGTCGAGTAACAGGAGGCACAATCACCGGTAATGATGCTGGCGGAGCTAAGCCCCGTCCCGATTGCAGTGGAAATCGTTCAGGCCATTTGGCAATTACTGCCACCGCCGATCCGGTGGTGCGTTGGGGACCGCGGGTTCCGCGGGCGGAGCGGGTTCCTCAGCACCCGGCGCCCTCGCCAAGCTTCAAAGCGCAGGATGAGCAAGGAGGTGACCTTGGGGTGATATATATTTTTTTGGACTAATAGCGTTGGACCTTCAACCACGTGTACAGATCCTCAACATATGTGGCCTCATGGACGTATGTTGAGCTTCAAGCGTGTGAACGACGAGCGTTTCGCTCGTGCCTCGTTTCTCTGGGGCCTGTAATGGCTTGAATCGTATTTCCATCCTCTTCTTCTGCAAACAATGCGATGGCGGTGAAGCGAAAGGGTATTTTGGCTTTGTTCCGTCTCCGTCCATTGACGACCTCATTGGTGGACCCAAAGACTACTTGGCCAGACTGTTCGAGTTTATCAGTTTTATCACCGATTGCATCCATCGCACACGAAGAAAAATCTTCAGGGGTATATTGTTCATCCACAAAGTACGAGACCAATCTTGAGTAACTCAACACCTGTTTTATTGATGTGCAAGACGGTGACATCTTTGAAGAATTTCAATTTTTTTCCCATCTGGATTATCCCTCCATCCCAGGCACGTGATGTTTATGAGACCCTGTTTGTATTCGAAGGCACATTGCACACTTTTAGGTTCTTCTCTTTTTTTTTTTTTTTTTGTTAACACACAAGGCTTGATGTGGAACTTATTTTTTAATTATTTTTTTAAAAACTCATAATGCACTGGGAAAACTCACGGCAGTCGGTGTACCTGCCGAGTTAATACAGAATGTTACTATTGATGTAGATAATTAAGGGAAAGGACAAGGGCGTGGTTCGACTGGACAATTTACGAGTCACAGGGTATTAGCACAAAGAGTCTTTGGTGGGCGTGGACTGGACATCTCTGGGTCAGTTGGTGCTCATAATAGCTGTGAGTCTCACAATGCATGTCTCTGTATCCTATAATACAGAGGGAAAGGAACAAGTGGGTCAGAGGAGGGAGAGAGAGAAGATGGCAGTGACTGAGGGAGGGAGGGTGAGATCTCGACGGCTTCACTGTGTATCGCCCACCATCCAAGACATGCTCATGTGGATATGCAAAAAGACATGTAATCAACACTGGCATTGGACAGTGAGAGAAGAAGGAAGAGAGGAGGGAATGAATGGGGAGAGGGACGAAGAGATTGAGGGACCTGGACATTGATGGATGGAGAGAGGGCCCAAGAAGAGGAGTGAGCGGAAGAATTATCATGTTCTTTGTCATTGACTAGGTTTTCGTTCAGAGCACTATCCTTTCAGATTTTTAATATGTGGATATGTTTCCTTCATATACTCCTTCCTTCATTCAAGAGCCTGCCAGGCATTTGCTCTCACTATCAGCGTTAAGAAGACGGTGGTACGAGGACATGGCAACACCAAGCGAACCTTCAAATCTTTCTGGATGGATGTTTCTTGAGGCAGTCAAGAAATTCACCTACCTCGGATCCACAGTGGCCAGCAATCTCTTGCTAGAAAACGAGCTACGCATACACATAGGCAAGGCTGCAACTACGTTCCAGCACATTGACCGGTAGAGCTTGGAACAATCGAATGCTCACCAAATAGGCAAAAATGCTTGTGTACAAGGCCTGTGTACTGTGTCCTTCTGTACGGAAGTGAAACATGGACAACACACTCTCATCAAGGGAAGAGATTAAACAGCACCCACCGACGCTATTTACACCACATCCTTGGCATCAAGTGCAGGACAAAGTTACAAGCACAGAGGTCCTTGAGAAGGCAAATCTCCTAAGCGTGACAGCCATACTGAAGCAGAGATGACTATGATGGCTGGGACACCTCAGCAAAACGGAAGATGGACGCACACCCAAGGGCAAGCTCTATCAGGAATTATCAGAAGGAACAAGAAATGTTGGACACTCCTCCAAGCGATGCTTCAAAGACCCATGCAAGTGTGACATGAAGGCATTTGGGATTAAACCCAGAGGAACTGGCTAGCGAATGGAACAAGTGGCTTCACCAACTCCTTTGAGGTATCAATGACCATGGCACCAACTGTTTGCTACAACTTGAAGAGAAGCCATTTAGCGGAAAGGAAGTAGCCCTCCAGCTACCAGATTGACAACTACACATGCAATAACTGCTTGGGGAAGTGAAATTCTCGGATTGGACTATTGGGTCACAGGAGGCATCGCAAACCGACAACATATTAAGCTGCTGCCAAACCGCCGTCTCCCGTAGAGGAAAGGATGCCGTGGAGATTGCACGTGTTTGAATTGCACAAAACGATCAAAACAACTAAGAAAACTGACCATGTGGGGGAATTCGACCAGCTCAGGATCTGTCGTTTGTGGTCTCAGCAAGCTCATCAGCATGACTTAATTGAGGAATTGTGTTGAAGAGGTGCACAAGAGGCAGCAGGATGATCTGGACTTTTTTGGGACGAAGTTTGAGATCGTCTCAGTTTTGGCTCTGGATTTGAGGGACATAATTTGCCTTGTGGTACAACTGGGACGAATTGGAGAAGAGCCATGCTTTGAGGCAAGTATTTTTCACCAATTCTGATTGGCTGCTGCTTCAGTGGAAATTCCGTTTTTCATATCAACAGAATTCTTCGGGGCTTCCCGGCTTCGTAAAAGCTGCCAAAGTAATTTGTGCCTCAGTGGGTCTAACAGGTGTGCGTGGAGCTCGGTTACAATCGGAGTGCTTGCAGCATTCGGTCAAATTAACATTCTGCTCCAATGTCCAAAATCAGCAGAATGCTCGTGGATTATTAAGGGATTGGCCATATTGGGAATGCTACGGTTCGGTTACGAGCAGGTGGGCGCAGGAACGCCGAGACATCGCTTTGGAATTGCGTGGTTGTGGCTACAGGTGGGTTTTGGTCAACGGAGCTTGCTGGACACGTGTTTGGCCGGCAAACCCCACCATTGAAAACACGAGCATGTGATATTTATTTATTTCCCGGATCTTAGGGGCATCTTTTGGATGAAAATAATCGAGGGCTAACTGATAATTGGCTAGCGGATGTTGAAGTCTTAATATTAGGATATCTTTCGGTTTGTGAGGGGCGCAGCAGCATTTTTAACGACATTTTATCTTCGAACACACCGTGGCTCCTGCAGAGGTGAGGTTGTGCTGACGGACAGTGTCGTGTTTCAAAGCGAGAATTTTCTTCTCCCGCAAATTATATTTAAACATTTCTATGCAAAAACAATTATGAAACTTCACCCATTTCCAATTGTCTCACGTAATGCCGAAACGTCAGGGTGTTCCACAAATATGTTTGCAATAATAAGCAAGTCTGTTTCGAGCGTTCTCTTCTTTTTTAGGCAGGTGTCATATGTGGGCCACCAGCTGTCTGTGTGGCCATTGTGGATTATAGACATCAAAACGTCTCTCTTGAAACGGTGAAAACAGACATTTCCTTTGAACAAACGTCCATTTCAATGAGTGTGTGTGCCGGCACTGTTGGCTGCTGCTGCTGCTGCGGCTGCTGCTGCTGCTGCTGCTGCTACTACTACTACTACTACTACTATGTCTACTACGACTACTTAACACTGGCAAGATAGCTTGGGTATGCACACTCGCCTCTGAATTGTTTAGCCTGGGTTTGAATCTCGATCCGGCCAGAAACTATTGAACTGGATATTTTACTTGCAGGGCGAAGCATCAACAAGTGCTTCGTACATCAGAAGGATGCTAAGCTATAAGGTGTCCCACCTGATCGCGTTAGCCAGCACTGGTTGTTGATGGATGCTGAAGATCCCATTGTGTCTTTCGTGAAGAGGAAGTGAATTATCGCCAGCACCCTGACCAAATTACAAATTCCTGCCTAAAACACCAAGTAGTAAGTGGTCTAGTCTTCGGGCATGTCCCTTGACACCAGGTTGCACCGCTTGCAATCTCATCGTGTGGTTGTTGCGTCTGGCCCGGATATTTTGCGTGCAGGGCATGGAATATTATGGGAACAAAATTAAGTGAAGCTGCTCCTACCATTTAAACAATTTAACGTACCCATGTTTCTGGATTGTCACATGTGAGTGGCCACCTTCCACGACGGACAACCATGACTTCTTTAATGGCCCCAATCATTTGCACTTTTTTTTTTTCTGGGGTTGGATAGGGAACGTTGTTTGGCCAATTATTTCTCAAACCGGTTGGTCAGGAATCACGTTTGACGAAAGGGACAGGGTATTTGGAACTTGGTGAGGGTGCCAGGAATAACTCACCGACTCGTTATAAAAGACCTTTAACCTGGGATCGTTACGGTATCTTTAACCTGCAAGAAAGTCCACGGCTGGCAGCGGACTCCTTCAGGTTAATGTCCATCCGATGGAAGGCACACACTGATATTGATGCCTCGCCCTGCATGTGAAACACCAGCGTCGCGGTTTATAGCTGGTCAAGATTCCCAACCAGGCTAGATAAGAATGCTCAGAGTTGAGTGTGCATACCTCTCAACAATCCTGCCAGCCCATTGCCAGCTCATAAAACATCCAAAACATTGTAAACAGCACATTCTAATTCAAAATGCCAACCTTATTGCCAAGTTACTATTTTCGTCTTGAGATTTAATCGTGCGTAGATATTTTGGAACACACGCAGCATAAATCCATTTCGGCTTAAAAGGTAAAAATAAAAAGCATTTTTTTGATTAACATTCTTTTCCAGATGCCGTCTTCTTCTTCTTCGTCTTTCACGGCCGCAATTATTCCCACGGTCTTGTGGGGTTGGCCGGGGGAAGCCTTCTGGCCCAAGTCTTTCATGAACTGGCTGTTCAGTCGTGGCGTTCGACTAAGTAAGAATTTGTAATTTGTTCATGGTGTCGGTGATGGTTCGCTTACTCTTCGGGACGCCCAGATTAGCGTCCATCCGAGGGATGGTACACACGTTGATGGATCACCCTGCCTGTGAAACATGGGGAAGACAATATTTTGGCTCCTAAATAAAACACATCTACCGGTATCTATCAAAAAATGTTTTGTCATTTCTGCTTTTGTCTTCATGCTGGTACCAACTTTATTGGCTCTCCGCTCCGGTCGTCACGTCTTGGGTGTTTCGATAGTTTAAGACCTGGTATTTATTACTTGGGCAAAAAATATATATTTTTTGACAAGTATGTTGATCGCCTCTGTTTGTTGGGTCGCCGAAATAGGTGACCCTTATTGTCAGTAATTCTATCTGTTTGTTTGGATGTTTGTTCGTTTGTCATCAGCATAATTGGTAGTAAACGTGGGCGGATTTTGACCAAACTCGGGTGGTAGGTACATCTTATGACCTAGTGCTTTGGAAATTATGATGGTTGCTCGGGACACTTTGGTTCCCTAGCAACAACCGAAAAATCTTCAAAATCGGTACCGTTCATGCGAAATCTATTCCGAAAGCCATTATCCCACGTAGGGTTATGAAATTTGGCACGAATGATCTACACGTGATGCTCGATCAAATATATTCCAGTTTTTGTGATATATGGAATACTTTACCCGCAGCGCCCCCTATAATTAGGGTATGCGCGAAAATTGAAGGCCCCCCGAGCAACCAGGTGAGTACATCAATGCGAATGAAACTTTGCAGGTTCATGGTACTCAATGAGTACTACATCTTTGCCTCAGGACTTATTGACCGATTTCGCTTGTCAGGGGTCAAAGGTCAATTAGTGCAAAAATCGATAATATGCGAGAGCTGGAGGTGCCTTCGTGCCAAATGCTACTCCTCCTAGGGTTATGGTCATGAAAATTCACACTAATCGTCTGGAATACATTGTGCACAAACGATCGAGCCGGATTTTCGATTTAGATCTTTGTTCACCCACACAGCACCCCCTTGAACTTTGGGGATTTCCTATTTCAAACCGCATTTTCGGTACTTTTCATTCAAATGGATACCGAGTAGTTATCAGTCGATGGAACTGGATGCGATTTGATATGCATAATCTTAAGGTGATTCCCTATCCACTATATGACATCCATTTTGCTCTATATCTTATAGTTTCCATGCTTGGCGACCCATCACCGCCTACCGGCATGTTTGTGTGTTGGTTTGTTTGTGTGTTTGTCTGTCCACTCGTCTCCAGCTCAAACCGCTCAACCGATCATTCTGAAATTTTCTGAAATTAATGTCACCGAACCTGCAACGGTCCTGCATTTATGTTTCGTAAAATTAGGTCAACCAAAAATGTCTACATAGGCCAATAGGCCAATTTCAGCCAAATTTTCTGAAATCCTCAAATTTCATGCGATTGACTTAAAATTTGAACAGGATTTGCATATCAGGTCATTGAATTCAACCACCTATTACTTTTGAGGTTATCTTAGGTCAAAAGGTCAACATAGGCCACAAGGTCATCCCAAAATAGGCCAAATTTTTAGATTGTTTCTAAAATTGTCAATTTTCATCCGATTGACTTGAAATTTGAAGACCATTCGCACATTACGTCGCTGAATTCAACCACCTATTAATTTTGAGATCAACATAGACCAAAAGGCCAATTTGGGCCAAATTTTCTAAAATTCTCAATTTTCATCCGATCGGCTTGAAATTTGAAGAGCATTTTCATGTCAGGTCACTGAATTCAACTACCAATTAATTTTAAGGTCAAAACGTCAACACAGAACTCATTTCTAAAATTGATAGATGTGACCAAAAACTAAATATATCGCGATACCTCAAAAAGTTGTGCACGAGTTGTGACAAAACAAGGTGGATGAGTTGGATAGGTGACAAGAACAAGCGGATTGGATGTTGGTTCGGATCCAGCTCATCAGTGGGATACAAAACGTGAACTGTTCCACCTGGCAGAGATGTGCCATTCTACTGTGTGCTGTTTTACCAAGTTGTCACTCTGTGAGTGATTTTTCATTGATGATGTCGTCTGATCAACCCAGGTTATAAATCTCGATTTTTTTTCTTTTTTTTTCAGTTTCATTGCAAACATCCTCCTTTTGGATGATGCAGATTATACTTGGGTTTTAGAAGTTTTGGGACAGGGTCTTAAGAACAAACAAACTATTAAGTTTTTTTTTTTTTGACAAACTGGTAGAGGCATGCCGTGGCGTGTATTTCTGCAGAAAGGGTAAGGCCACTGCTACTTCAACACGACCTGAATCTTCACTGTTACTTCAGTACTGGCACTACTTTGAACGCCAGAGCAACTTTAAGCAATTTTTCGAGGAGATCTAAACTTTATTAATCATGTCACGCAGAGAATACTTTTTCTTCAATGTTGTGCGATGCTCATTATACGTCTTTGAAGTTTAAATTGCGAGAAGTCTTGCTTCACTTCATGCTCCCATGATCCCTCAGTAAAGTTCAAAGTTAACCGGCATTCGAAGTAGCACCAGCTGACAGGTTTCTCGCCTACTCCATGGAGAGAGCCGTTGTTATTTAGAGCAGACAAAGAAGCTGCTGCCTTAATTATCAACCAGCCTTGTACAATGAATGAGTGTGGTTCTGCTCCGGTGAATTAGGCCTTTTGCCTGCCTTTCCTTGTGTGATCCTGTGGTATGCTTGCAGGTATGCAGTAAATAAGTGTAATGAATAAAGGTTTCGTGACCAGCCTGTCGGTAGTCAAATGCACATATGAAAGCATTCTTGTCTGATTAGGATTGAAGGCAGGGGGGGGGGGAGTTGGAGGTGGAAGTGGAATGCAGCCATATTCGAGGATATAACTGGCCTTTGAATTGGAAAGAAACTGTGTCCTTATACGACGTTCATTTGCATATGTTAGCTACCTAACAGTCGTCAAGGTGTGCTTTATCCAGGGAAGAAAGGAAGAGTGGAAAGTTTTTATATCTCTTCTTTCTTAAATCACAACTGCTCACATTATGTGAGCGCCAAATACATTGTGGAGACTTCATCAGTTCCAAAGTATTGGCTACCATCTCCTCTTTTAGAGCAATAGATGAACAATTGATGCAGGGTTTTTACTTTTGATACAAGATGGGATGGTTTCCAGACATCAAATGGGTTTCGCACCAGGCTGTGGGGCCACTCTCAAGGTTGTGTTTTGGCATTGTGGGCCTCGTTATGCAATTAATTGTGGCTGTTTGTGTGGGTGTGTACGTGGCGCTGTGGGGCTATTCCAACTTTCCTCCCATCTGGTCACCTGGGTGCCCAAGTAAGCTTGGAGAACCTCTCCGTCGCCTTGTTGTTTTGCTATATGTATTCATCTTCGAGTGACGGATGCAGTCACAGAGCTTAAAGATTTTCAGACTGTTCTGTAATCGTGACGTCCTAACACAGCCATTATCATCATGGTAAGGAGCAAGGTTGGCTTTTAGCCAGGGAAAGAGATAATATAATTGGGTTTGTTTTCTAAGATGATCAAATCTAATTTTTTCCAATTCGTTTCCTTCTACCTTTCCAACATTGTACTGTGTACTTCCTCTGCCATTTGCACGAAGCGACGTCCACATTCATGACGAGCCTCCTCAGCCAGACCGAGGCATTGAAACTGAAAAGGTTTTGGAATGAGAGGTTGAAGGGAAAGCTGTGAACGAAGAGTGAAGTGAATGATATCTTGTGTGTTATTGTGTAGCTTTGTGGCCAAGCTTGCTGACACTTCAATCTCGGGAGGTTGTTAGGTTTGGTGAAAGTGTAACAGTCAGGGCTAACAGGATAGTGGACAGTTATACACACTCACCTACGAGCTGTCTAGCTTGGGTTTGAATCCTGACCCAGCTATATACTGTTACACTGGTGTTTCACATGCAGGGTATTTAATCAATGTATGTGCCATCCCTCGGATGGACTTGATGGTGGAGGAACTATTTGCTTGTAACGGTCGTTGGTGGACATTAACAGTCCCATGGTGTCTTTCATGAAGAGTAGGTGAGTTATAGCCGACACCGCACACAAATTCCAAATTCCTGGACCAATTCACTTAATTCGAACGTCAGGCCTGGCTGGCCGGTTCGTGAAAGACCGGCCAAAATTCTGCCAGAAGGTGAGAATAATATCGGCCATTGAAGTGGTCGTCGTAGTTGTTGTAGTAGTAGTTATCCTGGAACGGCCTACATGTCCCGATTATTGAATAAGAATGCTTCAGGCAGTTTCACCAAAACTTGCAGAGTTTCAAATCACCTTTTCTTTAATTTAAAGTACCACAAATGCGTCGGTTAAAAAAACCGTGCTTTGTCCACATAACCACACATCCCGTCAGGCCTGGGAAACGCCCGCTCGCCCTCTGCTGCGGAGATGATGCAACAAACGGGCAGAGCATAAATATGCATGAGGCAAGGCATTAGCGGAGCATAACATATGTTTTACATTCAAACTTAGTAACATCACACTCCTCGCCTGGTTTTTATACATACCACGACAGCATACCGCCTTGGCTTGAAACATTGTCAAATTGTTATTGAACATTTTCAAAAATGAAATAAACTGACTACATAGTACATCATATGCAGTCACTAAATTCATGGACCAGACGATGGCTAATGGATAGGGACATAGTGAAAAATAGCATGAGAATTTGAAATTCACAATCAATAGAACACAATGAAGGAATTCACTCTTCCCCTGTTGGTATAAGCAGTACGACCTCAGTTACGGGTCGGAGGTAGGTATGGGGTTTGCCGTCCTACATGGTGTGTATTTGCACTTTTCTAACCCGACCATCTTTGCTGGGCAATGTCTCAATCACGCATGCGTCCACAGGGCCAGACGTTCCTGTGCGCATCTGCCTTCAGCAGAACAATATCACTGACACAAAGGTTGAGTTTCTTGACCTGCCACCGCATACGGGGCTCCAGGGTCAGAATATATTCTTTGCGCCATCGTGACCAGAAGGTATTCGCCAAATGCTGTACAATCGCCACCGACAGCCAAAGATGTCTATCGGATGACTAAAATCACCTGATGGCGCACAAAGAGGTGTGGGCTTCAATTTCCACTTTGAGAAACGTGTGAAACGTTGTGTTCCCAATGAACATTCAAGCTTGGTAGCTAAAATGGCTATGGACCGAAACTCCAGATCCCAGAGTGGGTCTGTGGGTTTAATGTGGGCAGGCAAAGTGGGTTTAATGGGTATTTCGGAATCCCAAATAAATCATCAAAAGTCTCGGTGATCCTCATGCACATATAAACAGTGGAACATTTGCTCTACGTCGGCCATGACGGCGATGGGTTCCTGTCTGAAGCACACCAATACCCCGAGTTGACTATTGATGAGGTTTGGACCGGGAAGCAGTACCTTATTTAGCTAGACATCATTATAGCAGCACTGCCGTCGAACACCACATGAATATTGTCAGGTTTGTGTGGATGGAACACAGCAAAATGAGGAAGATACCATCGTGGTCGTTTTGCCTCTGTTCCTGGTTCAAGAAGCTCAGCATGCCCTTCAGAAAAGAGTTTAAGGAGTGATTTCTTATCCAGAAGCTTGCAAAGGGACTTTATGCGGTTGATGGCAAGGGGTCACTTGTCTGGAAGTTTTACATTGTCTCTGAAGGGTAACGGACCCACCCAATTGCCAGTGTCATTCGTGATCAATCCATCCTTCATGATCGCGAGAAAATGGTTGTCTTCTGTGGAGCAACCGCGCTATAATCATCATTCCTTGTTCGTTGATAGACGTCACTGACAACTCCAATGTCATAGGCTCTGTTGTCACAAGATCTCCTGAAGAGCTGACCTTAAGGTAGATGACGATGTGGCACGATGACGTCCTTGACCTGATGAGGGCATGGCGAGCAGATTGATGGTCTTCCATTGTTGAGAATGGAGGTATGATAGGCATCCACTTGCTCAAGGTTATGGATGCCATCCAGATATACATTGCCAATTATCACCTATCCAAAGTGCTTTCACTGTGCCTATGGAGCATTAGGTGGTCCATTCTGATATTCTCTGACATGAAGCAGCTGAGGAGCATCTCGTCCAATTAACAGCAGGATGGATGCTTCTGGGTCAGGTTCGGGAAACGTTTTAGTGGTAGAACATACTGTATATGTGAGTGGAGCCTTGTGACCTCCGGTGTTGAAATTTGCTCTGGGAGCATTAGTGGGACGATTCCATTGAACGATTCGATGACTAGATTCCTGACATGCCTACCACTGGCTGCCATAGTTCCAGAGCAGGTTATGAGTTCATAGGGCACAAACAAGCTTATTTGGCTTGTTGAAGTAGTCAAAGAGTTCGCTGCGGTCCAGAGACCGATTTGATTGGTCATCCAACAGAGCAATTGTTTGCAGAAAGTTTTCATGATTACCAGTGATACATATTTTATACGTTTTACACAATTTACGTTTTACATTCAAACTTGGTTACATCACAGTAGTAGTAGTAGTAGTAGTAGTTGTAGACCACCTGTTCATGATGTAAAACTATCTACAGAGATGTTCGAGTTATTTTTTTTTTTCGCTTTTTATTCGTGGTTTGGAAATGTGACTTCAAACAGACACAAGCACCCAATGAACAAATGGAACCATTTATCCATCCATTGGGACCATCCTCTGTGCAGAGCGTTGGTGCTACCGAAGCAGTCTCCTTGGCGATTGGGCACAATCTTGGACGGGTCGCCACTCCGACGCAGGATACCAGCAAGCTGGCACTCATTTTTGCCGACCTCAGAAGGATGACAGGCAGAATCAACCCCACCTGGTATTAATTCAACAGCCGAGTGGGATTTGAACTCAGGATCCTGGGATCCCAAGCCCACCACCCGAACCATTAAGCCAACACCAAGTATACAAATCGGACCGAAACGACTCATTCACTAATAAATCCTGAAGTGTTCCTTTTTCACATCTGAACACAGGTGGAATCACGTTTCATTTCAACAGGAATTTGGACTAGGAGGTATATATGTTTTTTTGGGATGGTTGCAAGATTTCTAATTGACTCATCTGGAGATTCACACTCTATTGTCTCATTATTCCATGAACCTCGACCTCTCTTTAAATAGTGTGTGTATTGACATCCTTAATTACTGACAACTTACACGAATAATTCCGTAATTCATACACACATCATTTCAAATTACATACATGATGGGACATATGTGCTTTTCCAGTTCAAGGGATGTTTGCCTCATATGATCGGATAATGACAGGGGTTACGTGGGTGATCTCACTGGGATTGACCAGGTGTTCTGCGTGACCAAACAGGTGCAGGCCAAGCACCCCACTCAGCAATTTATACATTCGACGGCGGCGAAAATGATAGCTTGAAAATGTACATTATTTTCGTTTCGTCTCCTGAACCCCCAGAACTTGAAACATTCAGATTATTTTTAAACACACTCTTGGACTGCGTCGGAGGGGGCCAAAAGGCCCTCGGGATCTTGGTTTAGGAATCTGTGAGACTCCGGCTTGCTTTAATTGTTTTCAGGCCAGTGGGGCCAGGAGGATGCAAACGCATTGTTTTGTATTCTTCAAATCTGGAATCTCCACGTTGTCCTCATGCGGGGAACTATGGCTTTGACCAAGCAATCCTCCTTTTGCGGATTGGATATTGGTGCAACCATGATATTGATAATTGTGCCTGAGCATGGTGGTCACATGCCTTGTCTGCGTTTGCAGTGGTGGTTGGAGACGATCACTGCAGTTTTACCAACCTGGATCTGCCCAGTTGGACATCTTATTTTCTTCCCTGAAGTGCTTGCGCTGCAGCTTTCTTTGCAACTGTCTGTAGCTTGTTTATATCCCGCCATTGTATCTGTAGAAATAAGAGCCCCGTCTTTGCTTGCCTTTTCCTGGATTATATCCATCCGAGAAAGTCTTTTGATGTCCACGGGATCCACGCAGGCCATCCTGACCTGGGGCTCAGGTCAGGTCAATGAGAGACTCAGCAGAAACTTCTTGTCAGTGAAACTCGATCGCCTGATCTGGTCTTGTTGTTTCTGAGCAGAGGTGCGTGTGTTCAAAAGGGGAACTGCTCGGCTCTACTAAACTCTTCGGCATGAAGCCAGAGGGCAATGGTCAGAGGTTTTGCTCGGATGGGCTGGAGATTCCCTCCAATCACCCCTCCTTTCAGCCCCTAATCCCCACATTCAATCGGCAGATTTTAGGTGGTGCAGCATTTTCAAATCCATCTTAAGTTGACCCGAGGGCATTTTGTGTGGACTGACACCACTTATGGACTATATCAGGTGGAGGCAAACAGATTACCTCCTCTTTGGAGGTAAGTGAACCAGCTGGGTCTTGACCAATAATCCAACAGCGATGTGGTTCATCTCCTGTGAGTCGTTGACTTATATAAGCTGAGGATCCAAGGCCATAATTCTTCTGTCTTCAGTTCAATTTGAACCCACAATCTCCAAGATACCAGTACAATGTACTCACCACCACACTACAACTTTACTCGCATTGTGAGCTTGATTTGTAACTTGCCCTACTTCGAGACTGATGTTTGATGAGCCATAAAACTACACATGGAGTTCAAAGAGTTCTTCAAATATCACACTCGCAACACGTACGTCCAAGACACACCAAGAAAATCAAAACTTTAACAAGCTCATATGGAAATGTAAACCCTTTTTTTCACAATTATACACACTCGTGAGTATGGAAGAGCCAATGGGATGATGCACTTCCCTTTCAGCTGTATAATCTGGATTTGATTCTCGACCCGACTATAAACTGTTCGATTCTTGCTTCACACGCGAGGCATTCCATCGCAAAGTGTGCTTTCCGTGGATGGACATTAAGCCGGGCATCCCTTCTGCAAGTGTGAGTTGGTGGACGTTGAAAAAAAACAAGCTCGAATGAGCTAAGATCCTCGTCCTCTTAATGATGACGTCATAACAAATATGACGTCATCGTGATGCATCAGGTTTGCGATTAATTATCTGTGCTAATGCCCGGCTTGATTCCCGCAAATAAAATTCAAACAGCTTGCCTAGTTTCAGAGATAATGGTATAGGCGATTTCCATTAGCGGCGATATTATGCCATTAACTTTTTTTCGAGGAAGAATTTCCAATATCGGAGATGGTTACTGCCTGTGTGTGGGCTTTCTGCATATACATGGCAAGTTTCACGAAGATCCGATGAAAACTCTGGGTTGTGAAACAAAAAATAGGAATGACGTCAAAAAAATTGATATGACATCATAGTGATGCATCATATGTGCGGTAATTCATCTCTGCTAATGCCCTGTTCGATTCCCGCAATCAGAATTCAAAAAGCTTGCCTATTTTGAGATAATATTTTAGGCAATTTCCATTAGTGGAGATATTTTGACGTCATAACTTTTTTTCTCGGAGGTATTTTCAAAATCGGAGATGGTTACTGTCTGCGCAGGGTATTTTTACATATATGTGCCAAGTTTCAGGAAGTTTCGATGAAAACTGTTGGCTGTGAAACGAATGAAACAAAAAATGTCAAAAAATAGTGATGTATCATGTGTGCGGTAATTCATCTCTGCTAATGCCCTGTTCGATTCCCGCAAACAGAATTCAAAAAGCTTGCCTAGTTTCGGAGATAATTTTTTAGGCGATTTCCATTAGCGGTGATATTTTGACGTCATAACTTTTTTTTTCTTGGAGGAATTTTCAAAATCGGAAATGGTTACTGTCTGCGCAGGGTATTTTTACATGTATGTGCCAAGTTTCAGGAAGTTTTTACGAAAACTGTAGGCTGTGAAACAAAAAAGTCCACAAGAACAACAACGTGAGTAAGACTTGGAGATCCTCCACGAGGTTCTAAAAAAAAACTCACCTTTTTAGTAAAAAGTAGGTGGGTTATCACTGCTACCCTGAACGAACTACAAATTCCTGGTTTGACTACCACGAGGAAGACAAAGGCGAACCACTCAGTATAACCTTTGCTCGGAGACTGGACCTCGTACTCGGACCACTAGGAAGCAGCACCGACAGAGGGACCTCATACAGAATATGAATAAGCCAGACAAATAGATTCGAGATCGAAAGAACTCCTTCAACTTTACTACTTTCAGAGGGACAAAAGTTTAAATGTCTGCTCGCACAACAACCAACAGTACAACCCAGGCAGAGAATCCAAGCAGCAACCACCCATTCTTACGGTAAACTTACATTTCTACCAATACTCAATGATTACAATGAAAACCATTAATTGGCCTTTGCAACTGACTGAACGACTGATTAAATGAGCCTCTATATCATAATATAAGATAGAAAGCATTCGTCGTCGATGTTTCGACCCTTTAATGCACTGAAGGATGTCGAAAAACGAGTAGAGAAGAGACCTGGAGAGAATTGAAAAGATCAAAATGTTTGTGTCTTGAACTCTTGTGAGTATCTCATAGGATCTTTTGAGCCCCCCCCCTCATGTATTTGACAATTATACTTCTTCTTACCCATCTCTCTTGGATGAAGCACAAAAATATAACTCATTTGGGAGCAGACTCACCTTCGTGGATATGGATGTGCTTCATCAACTTCCGTTTAATGGAATGCCAGCAAAGTGTTGGAGAGGGCGAGCGATGGACTATAAGGAAGGTCGAGCGATGGTCTTCAGGATGGGGGAGATAAACCAGCTATCCTCTGCATCCGTGTGAATATTAAAGATCACATGGTACATTTCGTGCGGTAAGGTCTTGGGTCTGTACGATCGGCACACAGACCCTGCGAGTGGACTCTAAAAGGATATCGATGCGAAGCTTGTCAAGGTGTAAGTTATGATGGGTCAAATGATCTTTTCCTGCGTATCCAAAAAATGGAAACGAACTCCAACATGGTTTCCAAAAGTCTGGTTGTTTTAGCCTACATTCCTGAACAGGCCTTCATCACAAATTTTTGTCTTCAACACATTTCGTGGTTAAAAGACAAACATTCCTGAAGTTGAAAGTTTTTTTTTTTTTGAATCGTAGATACAACGCAAATCTCTGCTGCACGGCAGGATGCGAAGCTAAAATGAATAATTTTTTTTTGAGTAACTTAACCAAGCTACTCTTTGGATAAAATTCCCAATAAAAGGCTAAGTCATTGCATTTCCATTAGAAATATCATGTTATTTAACTAGAACTGCACTTGGTAGAGCGCATACCTCCGCCAGGCTGAACAGTTTATGTTTTGTATCCGACTGATAGAGGCCGGATCTGAATCGGGACCTTAACCGAAATCGAACCGGCTTGTTCTTGTCACCTACCCAACTCATCCACCAAGCTTCGTCCGAATCCGTCCACAGCGTTTTGAGATATCCCGTTTTCACAGAAAAACAGACAGACAAACAAGGGTGAAAATATCACCTCCTTCCACCTTTCATGGTGGAGTTGATAAACCAATGTGTGAATGTGATAACACTTTTGCTTTCATAGATTCAGATTTACTAGCATGCCAGGTTATTACAGAATAGTGAGGTCTGGCAGGTGTGGTGTGCCGAGCATTGTTTACTGCCCCCCCCCACCCCCTACACCAAACCCCTAACCACCCCCTCCCTCCCTGCTTTGCCTATCAACTTGACAATGGCTTTGATAACTGGAACATCACCTTGTCGGTTGTGCTTCCTGTATGGCGCCTTGCTCCATATTATCTTGCGTTTGCACCCTAAGGCTATCTTCTGGGTTCGGTTCCAGACGTAAAGCAAACACATTTTGTGCCGGCACGGATTTCCTTCGATGTCGCCCCATAGCAAGCGGTCTGTGTGACAAGGACCTGTTTGTGCAGGCCTGGCCGGTGGGGGGGGGGGGGTGAAGTGGGGAGCTTCGTTCGTCAGCTGCACACACGGCGTTTGCATTATCTGGAGAATAAGCTGACCAAGCCTTGCGTCCAATGCCGGGCTGTAGTTGTACGGCATGGGTTAACACGTGTGAAGGCTCCCAGTGTGGAACAGTATCTGCTCAAAGCTCGCACATCAGTGAAAATACACTTCGTTCTTCATGAATGATGAACATGATCTCTGAGTAATTAACATCCAATGATTTTTGTGATATCGAAAACTTAAAACGAAGCACCGTGATTATTTTTGCTCTCTACCAGGTGTGGTGGGCCATGGAGTGTATTGACATTGTAGTATAGGGCTATATTGAAGAATTGTGTGGATCAGGTAGGCATGGGAGGTAGGTTGTAAGGCGGCTGTATTGTATTGTGTTGTGTTGGGTGGGGGGTTGCAGTGTTTTGAGGGGCTCTCAACATTGAGGTTGTTGAGGGGCTCTCAACATCGAGGAGAGGTGTGAATGAATGCACAACGACTCATTTAAAAAAAAAAAAATATATATATATATATACAGTCGATGGAAAGCTGACCTTTGCCATTGAAAGGCAATGTCCTTTCGAGAGATCAATCGACTCGTCTCAGATTAAAGACCTCAGCAAACTTGATATAATTAAACTCTAACTTCTGAAGAATCCATTCAATGCACGTTGTTCTTAAGAGTCTGTTTCCTTCAGATGGAAGGGCGAACGTTATGGTGCGGCTCCATGGCCTTATGCTTTATTGGGAACCTTTAAGGTCAGAATGACAGGTCGGAACCATTGATCTGTTCCACTTAGCACAGCAGCCGCAGCAGAGTGTTTCCTGTTTTTAAAAAGCAGGATACATTCTCAATGGCTCTGCATTCCTGTTGCTATTGAGCTGGGTGTGTGATCCAGTCAGGAAGCCATTAGTAGTGTAGATGTGGGAAAAAGTCTTTAAAATTTGCCAAGGGACACGGGTGAAGGGTTTTTCTTTAACACAAGGTCGAGCCTCATGGAAGTGAGAAGTAACAAATGGTAAAAAGGCAACAAACTGACATTGGGGCAACGGGGTCGACGCAACAGGCAAGGGAATGAACCAGTAGGAAAAGAGATGTAATAGAGGACGGGAGGAAACAAAGTAACCTGCAAGTAAGAGCATTGGGTTAGTTTAGGTAGGGTGAATGAGGGTAGAAAATGTTGCGGGTTCGAATGAGGCATGACCTGAGATGGTGGGGCACCACCTGCTTGAAATCCTGGAAGGAATAAGACTGTTCCATAAATGGGGAAAAAGAGGAACAAAAGAGTTGAGGTGTGCATTAACCCTGGATTTTGGGAGTTTAAACTGAAGAGACTGATGGAAGAACTTTTGCATCCTGGAGTTGCTGGGGAGTGCTGAGAGAGAGCAGGAAAGCAGCGTGTCTTGTGGTCCAGACTCATCTCAGGAGATGGTGTTGCGAGATTTCCATTCCACAGAATCCGGTAAAGACAGATGTGATGTGAGAGCGCCAGCCTGTAGTGGATGGCAGGACTCCATTGAGCTATGGACGAAGCCGTGTAGACTGTGAGTAGCTCTGATTTCACAAGGAAGGACTTCGATCAACAGAAGATGCCCAGTCAGTGGCTTCCTTTGGAGGCCAGCTTTGAACCTCTTCCAGTGGCTGACCATGGATCGATGACCTAAATGAATGACAGGTGACAGAAATGAAGCTTTCTGATTGGTGGGACCTTCTGCTGAGACTTCATCTCAGGTTACTACGTTGCTTGATACGCTGAAGTGCTCTTTCCAACCATCATAACAAGCAGAATCGGGAATCCACCTGGTGCCGAGTCCCACGTTGCTTCGATAAACGTCTGAAATGAATTTGGCATTCGGACAATGCAATTTCAAAAAGTCATCCAATGAACTTTTTTTGCCTTAACCCCGGTCCATTGTTTGTACGTCCCAGGACATGCTGCGTTGCCACATATTCCATTACATGGTCTCGGTGGTCCAACAATGAAACCTCTGAAACAGAATGAAACGAAATACAACAATTTTATTAGTTCCGTGTTGAGATATCTTGATGAAATTGTCATGTGTATGTTCATCAATTTAAACATTATTTTTTTTATTGATTTGCCATCCAACCATTATTGATTTGATCGCTTCAACAAGAATTAATACATGTATAGAGTGGTTCAAACTTTGTTAAACGTTAATAACCTCTTCGATATATGAAGCTTATTCTGTTTTTATTTTTAAACTCGATTTTTATGTGATATGAAGATGATGAGAGGGAAACAAGATACTTCTTCATGTTGGACACCGGTATATATGCTGATGATGAACACAGAGTGACCATCTTGACTGTAGTTGTTCTGGTACTTGTCACTTCACTTATTTAATCCAAACAGTCCCTTTTTACAATCACGGCGTTCAAAAATGATCATTTTCATGGGCCATGACTTCTTACGCAATGTGATCAATATGGGCGGGATATTACAACCCAATAACTACAAAATGTACGCTCTTTGTGTCTATTACGTTCCCTTTCGATTGCGTGCCCCTTTCATATTTTCTTCAGTAAACTTTCATAATTCTACTATATATGTATATATAGCCTGGTGTTGACTAAGTGGTTAGGTGGTGGCTTGGGAACCTCGGGGTCCTGAGTTTGAGCCCCACTTTCCACTGAATTAACATCAGGGGGGTTGACTCAGCCTGTCATCTTTCCGAGGTCAGCGAAATGATCACTAGTATACTGGTAATTACCCCTGCATGTCGAAGGTGACTGAAGCGTTGGCATCAGGAAGGGCATCCAGCCGTAAAAACATTGCCACAAGAAAGGGTACCATGATTGGAGCCCACCAAAAGCTAACCCCTGCTCAGGGATCAAAGGCGAACAGCGAGGTGTGTTCACCAAGGCCCTTCCCCGCTGAGGGAGGTCCATAAATTCCTGAGCACTCTCTGAAGGAAGGGGTCTTTTTGGGGTCTTGGAGAGTTTTTGGTGGGTCTTTTTGGAGAGTTTTGGAGGGTTTTTGCTGTTACGAAGGTTGTCGAGGTGGCGAACGTGTCTCTGCTGGCCCTCCACAAGGAAGGAAAGAGTGACCCCGACCCCCCCCCCCCCCCCGTGGATCCCGCTATTCACCACCTGAGCTCCGCCACGAACCTCGAGTCCCACATGTGCAACTGGGGACTAAACCAGCGACCATTTTTAGGTGCCACAGCACGGAGTATCCCCTTTCTCCGACGGCCAGGTACCCAACCAAACTCTGACCCCCAGCTTTTCTCTCGACTCAGCTGCGAGGATCCAAGAAAGAACTCTGGGTTTCTTTTCATTTGTGTGTGTGTCTGCGTGTGGGCCCGTCTTTAAGTAGAACCGAATAAGTGTTTTTGGATCATTGTAAATACTTCTTGCATATTTGCGTTAAGTCTTGCTTTGTGTCTTCATTTACTGTAAATAAAACTTGTTAGAAATGTTCCCAGTTCATTTCCGTCCCTTCTTGAATTGGTCCAGCATGGTTCGGATCTGAGTTTCATCCCCGATAATCCGTTCATCCTAGCCGGCACGGCTTTGGCAGTTTCCGCTCAGCTGCACCTGAACCGGAGTTGGTAGTCGGTCGTTGGAACTTTACCGCAGTCGGTAGAGTGACCCGGTTAGAGCAAGACATGCCGAGGGCATGGTTTCCCCGGTAGTCGAAATCGCGCAGTTAATTAGGTAAATTGGTTATAGACAAATAGACCCTACGCTACGCGGTTGAAATATTGGCGACCACGGTCGGTTAAAGGATCCGCCGGCTCGCGGAGTTATCCGAGCGACGGTCTACAATTCCGGGGAGTATGGTGGGAGACGGCATAACGTGGGGGACTCGTGGTTTGTGGCGCAGCTCGGGTGGTGAATAGTCGGGGTCCATGGAGGGAGGTCGGGGTCGCTCTGCCCTTCCTTGTGGAGGCCCAGCAGAGACGCGTTCGCCGCCTCGATGACCCTCTGCTCAACCCTCGTGACAGTAAAAACCAGCTAAGAGCTCGTAACAGCCCCTCGTAACCACTGCTCGTAACCACTCAAGAACTCCAGTGCAACCCCCCAAAAAACACCACCGAATCCCCTCAGAACTCTCGACACTCCTTTCTACAGAACTCTCCGCTGAGGACGGCGTCGTAATTTTTATGGACCTCCCTCAGCGGAGAGGAGCCTTGGTGAAGCCAACGTCACTGTTCGCCCTGATTGGAAGGGGCTTCCATGGGTCCGCCCTCTTGGGGCGGGATTTCGGCCAGGCTGGAAAAACTGCAGTAGTTCACTGTACTGCAGACTCGCTAAAAAGGACCCACCGCCAGATTGAATTGGGACACTGGAGGAAGCGGCAAGGAACGGCTGCAAGACCCTGCCTTGGCAAGTCAGAGTGTTTATAGACAGCGGGTGGGTAGTGATGGTTGTTGGTTGTTCGTTGGATGTAAAGATTTAATAACCTAACTAAAAGTCCCAACGCACGCCTTTGATTCTTCCACTAGACAAAAGAAAAGGGATCTGACTACACATGTACTTAACAGGATAACTGACTTTTGGGACCTGCATGTTGAATGCAAATGGTTTCCAGATCCGTAACAATATATACATGGTAGCCCGAAAGTTACTTTACCCCTGATAAATTTCTCGCACTTCCCTCTGTCCCTTCCCCTCTGCCCTCGCCCCCTCGCCCGCTATGGTATGCGGAAACACTGACTCAGAAGAATGATGGAGCACATACAGATACAATGACAAATTAATTATTGTAAGTACTGTACAATAAAACCTGTATATTAAAAGAGTTCAAGAACAATGCTTCACTGGGAAGGGGTAAAGTGACTTTCAGGCCACCCTGTTTCATATATATATATATATATATATATATATATATATATATATATATATATATATATATATATATATATAATATATATATTGGCGCTGCACGGCGGGGTTAGCTTATCCAGTGGTGGTTTCGGGATGTGTTGGACATTGAAAAGCTCCGGAGTTATGGACCTCATGGTAGTTACCTTTTGCCTGTAGGCTGGGGGCGGCACTGCCGGACCCCGCATCCCAATATACACTTTATAGCAGCCTTTGGTGGCATCAAGGCCAATGTGTGGTAGCTTAAAACCTTGCCCAGATTCTGAATTACCTACACCCAAAATTTGGGGCCTCTAGGTGCTATGGTTCAGCCATGAAAGACTAATGTACGTGTGTGTGTGCGTGTGCGTATACGATGCATACGTATTTCCCTTTTACCTGTTTCATGCATTATTGTATCGTTTGATAACATGATTTGTTATCAGCTGTCAGAGCCAGTCGTTGTCCCTCGGTTACGAATCAAGTTTGCCGACTTCCCTTACCCATGTTGTTCCACTTTGCCAGAGGCAATGGCAGCATGACAGCAACACGATTGGACGCTAAGTGACACATGACGCTGTCAAATTATACAAGAATGCACAAACCAGGTGATGTGATAGATAAGTAGGATAACGAATGTACAGTATATCAAAGAAAATAGGAACCGGGCACACGATCCAAGGAGCACGGACTCGGGCACGCCATCCAAAGAGCGTAGACATCTTGAAGTAGTGTCGGCTCGATGGGCCAGATGGCCTCCTCCCACGTCAAAGCCCCTTGTGTATCCTTGTGCGGTTGTTCTTGTTTCTCCATTCTGTTGTAAGTTCCATTGAACAAGCTTATGTTTTCACAATTTGGAACATGGCCTGGGTTGGACAAAGCAATATTCTTTAATCGCAACTTGGCTCTCTGTCGTGCCTTTCCCGAGATGTTGATGTAAACCTGGCCCGCTTGAGTCTTCTCTGGGGAGCGTTTAAGGAGAATGCCTTTTAATTTGGCTTCTGGTCTTCACATCAGTCTTTGAGATGAACATGTCTTTTTATTACTATTATTATTATTATTATTATTATTATTATTATTATTATTATTTATGGCTTTTTATTACTTGTCGGTCTAATAAAGCAGATCTGGGGGCATCTATAATTAAATATATCCTGCAGGAGGGTGCAGAGATGGCGCATGCACCTGCAAACGGTCTCAGAGCGCGCGTAGTACAAATACGGGCCAACTGAACTAACTATCCTGCTGTATGTGCTTGTTGGAGTACAGACGGACAATTTTTTTTAAAAAACTTTATCAATGCTGCTAAATGTACATGTGAATGTCTGATTGGATGGTGTAGAGGGAGTGCACTTACCTTTAGAGCTTTCTAGTCTTGGTTTGATTCTCAATCCAGGTAGGGCATGGCATTTCATCACACAAAGTGTGCTATCCCTGGGAGGGACATTTAGCCTGTCGTCCCATCCACGAGTCTTGGTTGGTGGATGTTGAAAGTCGCACGGTGTCTTTTGCAAAGAGTAGGGGAACTATCGCCGGCATCCTCAACAAATTGCAAATTCCTGTGCTGACCTTGAAGACTACAGAGTGGCAATCGAGTCTTTGTACCTGGCATATTCGAAGAATGCACGTCATTGTTGGACCCGATGGCCCCTTTGGCTATGAGGAGAGAAGAGGAGATGAAATATGGTGGAATTTTGGCACCCCACGTACACTGGTCCAAAAGCACAAAAATCGAGTTGTATTTGTGACGTGTCCAGAATTACACTTCAATGACCAAAATGGAACATCGCAGTTTATTGCATTTTGGATTAATTTTTTTAACGAGAAGCAATTGTTATCATAAAAGTAAAATTACTCAAGAAGTTACGTTTGCCTATTCTGTGTTCCCATCTGAACTGATGTTTATGATGTTGGAAATCCCAGGTTCAAACCCCATGTACGGTATGTATTTGTCCATTGTCTACAGATGTCCTTGTAATTCATTTGAAGGTACACTGCTGTTTAATAATGTCATTATCCTGCTTGTGATTTGTCCACAAGCCTTAGATCAAGCTGGCAGCAGAGCCGAGAGGTATACACACTCACCTTTGAGCTGTCTGGCCTGCGTTCAAATTTCGACCCAGCTATAAACTGCCACCCTGGTGTTTCTCAGGCAGGATGAGGCATCGATGTGTGCACTGTCCCTCAATTGGACATTCAACCACAGGACCATTGTGTGTGTCTTCGGTGTCTTTCACAAAGAATTGGTGAGTTTTCACCTGCATCCTGAACAAATCACAAATTTCTTCCCAAATCACCTTCAGTTGAGCACCAGAAGTTGAGTCTGGCCGACTATCTCGTAAAAGAATTTGGCTAAAAAGCTTCCCTGACCGATCCTACACAAGAAGGTGCGAATCATTATGGCCGTTGATGATGTAGTAGTCCTAGTCCTCTGCAAGCCTTCGATCAATGAAGACGCACAAACATGACAATAGTGTAGTCAACAAAATAATGGGTTCCTAGACGCACTCGGGCCGAATAGTCCCAAGTCTGATGCTTTCAAAAAAATCCAAATGCTGATGTGCTTTATCATCACCCATCAATATCCCCATTGTGTCTTCACACACCCCAAACTTTTCACTGCTTCGACCCCTTCACATCCCTCTCCCCCAACCAACCCCTCCTCCCCTCACCCCGGTGCAATTTCCCCACAGTAAAGTACAGAGAAGTTTGTTGGTTTTTTTTGCTTTTGATTGACAGGTACTGGTGCTGACTTTTTTTTTCAATGCCACATCCCCTCTCGTATCTATTTTTCGAACACTTCAACAGACTTTATCTGCCAGTTGCTTCTGGGGGTAATCGTGTTCCGATTCCGATGAACGGACGGACTCGGCAAGACATCTGAAACAATCCCTCGCGGATGCGTTCCTGAGCATCTGTACATGTGTAGGCCTCCAATGTTTAACGAAGCAAATCATTAAATGCAGTACTAGTTTCATGTAGGAAAATTGAGTGGTGCACGTTCTGCCGCACTTCCAACTAGAGGTCATGCACGATTCCAACCGCACGCTTTGTGTTCCTTCACACGCTGTCATCGCATGCCAAATTCGGGGAATGCGATTGTTTCCTTTTAATTCCAACTGAACTGAATTGATGAGACAGGCCCCACTGTGCACGAAATTTCGGTTATACCTATATATTTATTTATTTTTCTTTCTTTCTTTCTTTCTTTCACCGCAGACCTCTCCCGACTCCATCATTCACCCTTGACCCTCGCCATTTTCCCCGGCGTCACTCCGCCGTTGTTCCCAGGAGCTTCCAGTGTGTCGAAAAGCTTTTAATGAAGTTCCAGCAACCAGTCTGTCCCCCTGGTGATTATGAGGACAAAAGGGAACGAAGCCACACGCCGTGGCTCTTCGGCGTTCAAATTCCTGCCCTTTCCGAGCTCCGGGTTCCGGGCCTAATTTGCGGCCGAACTTCGGTCCTCCAATGGCCTGGGCACGCGGTCGGTCTCTGAGGGTTTCCCACCCCGCTCAGGCACATGTGTCGGGCTGTGAAATCCACGCTTCCTCCTGGCAAATGAGCCATATCTTTGAGTCACTTTCACCTTCGCAGATTCTGGAATTTCTCCAGCATGTCCGGCCCCAGTACGCTCCGTGCCTAAACATGAGATAGCTTCCAAAATTGGCCTGTGTTTCCTCAGAATCTGCACAGCCAGATGAAGAGATAATCTCCAAAGTGCTCCAGTCATTCTCGTTTGAAGATGTGAAAATTTGAACTCCGGCACAAAGTGTATCCAAAATTTGAGCTGCATTTTGCACTCGGGTGGAGAAAAAGAAGCGTCGAAATTCCTTTAAAATGAGGTATAGCAAAGGATCCCCCTCCCTGCCAAAAATAGGAGCATGAGCAACATCTAATAATGACTTCTCCAGAGGTCCACACAAAATTGTTGGAGATAACAGTTTTTAACCCGGGCTTACAGAAGCTTAGGCCCGCTACTTCAAAGTTTTGAAAATGCTCGAGGCAAAACGGTTTTGCAATCGTCATTGCGCTGCAAAGTCTTACAGCCTTAGGTAAGATCCATGTTGTCACCACCCATCTGCAGGTGTGCCACAGGCGGGCCGCCCGGCTTGGGAGAAGTCAAGTTGACCTTCGTCGATTCCAGTCAAGTGAACGTGTTGCTCTTTCGGGGGGAAATGTCGATTCTTGGGCCCCGGTTCAACTCCTTGTGGTCTGTTTATACACTGATTATACGGCTCACCCATGCGAGGAATCTCTGCCGAACCCTAATCTGTCTTTTATCATGTTTTTTTTTTTTGTTTTTTTCTTTTAAAGCAAACGCATTCTTGGCAAGTTACTCCATTATCCCGTCCATGGTTTTATTTTAGCCTTTGGAGGTCATGGGGCCGGCAGTTTGTAATTTTTTTTATGGTGACACCCCACTTTGAACCCTGCCAGGAATTTAGAACTTGCCTAAAGAATCAATTCAAAGGAGTCACTGGGATGTTTAAAATGCGTACCAGTAGGATGGTCAACTTCTTGTCACTTTTTTGTGTTTTTTCTAACAAGAGGCACGGCTCGTAGAAGAGTTGAAAATTAAGGAAGCAGCCGGCTTTGGTTAGCACCCATAGCATTGGCTCTGGCGAACAACACCGCACCCCTTGTCACTTAATGGCTGCAGATGGGGCACATTAATAATACATTTATTACTATAATTACAGTTGATTTATTTGGAAGCTGCAATGCATCCTTCAAACGGATGGGTTGCCATGTGGCATTGTCGTATGCCTTTGAACGTACAATACAGGTGACCGTGCCAGCACTCTCAGTACACGAAACGTGGATCTCCAAAACTGTGCAAAGTCACGACCGAATGCTGTGGTTAGAGTTGTTTGTCGATGGTGGTGGTCGGAGGGGAATGGATGATGTGCGTTGTGAGATTGTTGTCGGAGAGGTCTCCGTAGCTTACTGCAATCTCCATAGCCTATTTGGCTACGAATACAGAATACACATCTTAATTTTTATCAGTTATTACCTCGATCACTGAAGGTGGATGGAGGTTCTGTTTTCACCCCTGTTTGTCTGTCTGTCTGTCTGTCTGTCTGAACAGGATATAGCAAAACGTTATAGATGGATTTTGACAAAACTTGGTGGACAGGTTGGGGTGTGCGCGAAGGACAAATAGATTCGATTTTGGTGAAGGTCCGAATCCGGATTACTGGAATTTTTTTCAACTTTTGAAGTGATTCTTCACAATTGAGAGACGCGGCCAAAAAACGATGTCGAGCATGACGTATTCAAAACGTTGTGCATCAGTTATAGCAAAACTTAGTGGAGGTGTTGGGCAGGTGACGGGAACAAGCTGATTAGATTTTGGTTAATGTGGATCCGGCCTCGCAGAGGGCTACAAATCATAAACCGTTCAGCCTGGTGGAGGTAAGCACTCTACCGAGTGCCGTTCTAGTACGATTCTTGTTGTTATTTTTTTTTTTTTGTATACCTTGGTCGAGGCTCGTATGAGAGCTAACACACAACTCACAGCAAGGAGGCATGAGACAAGAGGGGCAGGAGTGGAAGGGACAAAACAGTGGGGAACAGACACATTAGGTGAACTGTGGAAGGGAGAGGGATGGGGATGGGACGGGGAACATGGCGAAGAGAAGATGGACATTACAGGGACTTTCAGGAAGGAAAGCAGGAGAAATGAAGGAAGTGGGCTTGGGTGGATTATCGGGGGTAGAAAAGATTGAGGATTTGGATGGGGGAAGATAAGAGGTGGTGGTGAACAGCTGTTTTGAAAGCCTGAAGGGAAGAATGGGAAAGAATAGAGTGAGGAAGTTTATTCCAAAGGCGGGAAAAAAGAGGAATGAAAGAGTGAAGATGAGCAGTGATTCGTGATTTTGGTAGTTTTACCAGAAGGGGGTTGTTGGCGGACCTTGAGCGCCCTGTGGAAATGTGGTGGGGACACATCGCAGAGAGAGCAGGGGGGGGGCAAGGCTGGAGAGGAGTCGGTTGAAGACAGAAAGACCACCGACCAACCTGCGGTGATTGAGTGAGAGGCCCAAAGACTCAGCTTCATTGCGGGAGATGCCGATGATCTTAAATGCCCTGGTTTCGAGAGCGTGAAGCCGAGAAAGGTGGGAGGCAGGAGCACCAGCCCAGAGGGGAGAGCAGTACTCCATCAGGCTATGGACAAAAGGGAACGAAGTTATCATCCGGTTAATGGAATTTATTATTGCCACTAAATAGTTAATGAAAGTTTTTACCTTATTTCTGTTTGGTTTCTGCGGTTTACTTGAACTCGTACAGTTTTATTTCCACACGACAATGTCTTTCCCTTTGTCCGTCCCGATTGCTATCTCTTCTCTCACCTCTTCACCAGACTTCGAAGGCATGATTAACAACGACGTACAATCCTCTCTACGGCATCTAAGTTCACTTGCATCTTTTAATCCATGTGACCCAGTCTGAAGTCGACCTTTTGTCAAGCATTCACTATTCTGGATGACATCACGGCATTTCGATGTGCGGCACTTCAAGCCCAACTGTCACGGGATTGATCATGTTGTCTCCATCTATTGCGTTCATCACAGTTGGCGTCGTTGCTGTTGTTGTAATTGTTGTTCTAGGGTACTCAAATCCTACCAAGTGCTCCATTCAATCCGATCGCCCGTCTTCGACGGGTGTACCTTCTGCAAGTAGTTGTCATTGTTATCCTGCAGTCCCTCAAAAATGCTCAAGAAGAAGCTTGCGGTGGAGCAAAGCATACGCTTGCTTACCTCGGAGGAATCTGTCGCTTGGTACAAGGAGAGATCATACACGGATCGTCATAATTGTCATATCGCTCGAGGTGCTTGAGGCTCGCGAATCGGTGGCCTGAAGATCTTCTTGCTGATCTTGTGATCATCGCGAATTTTGAACGCAATCTTCATGGCGATCATTGTGTCGGATAAGAATATAAATCTGGTGTTTATTTACTTATTGACTTTATCAGAGCCTTTTCCTACAGGCCGTTGGACTCGATTTTTTTTTACGCGCACTTGTTACCGGGTGGTCCGGAGGCATCGTAGCACGCCGTGCGTCTGCTTCCGAGGCCGCAAGTCAGCACGAACTGAGGAATGTTTGCTTTTACTCAGTTTCACAAGTGCAAACGCCTCCTTGGAATTTTTATTTTTGTCATCCATATAAATCGTTTGATGCTCGGTGTAAAATCTTCTTGTAAACATCATAAACCACAAATGTTTGAGCTTCAGAGAAAAGCGTTCAATTTTCGTATAATCCTCCTGAAAATGGTTGAGGGCATGCGAGGCGGCTTTGTTTCACTTCCCACAAGGAAGAGATCATTTGGAGCCTGAATCCTTCGCCGACGCACCCCGGGGAGAGTCTTGTGCCGGGAGATTTGGCGCTGATTTTATTTCTGAGGAACCCCAAGCTCGTCGTACTTATGGAGAACCTGATGAGGTTTGTTCTCAATCATCGAGAGAGTACAGCTGCCGTTCTGGATAAATTACCTTGTGACATGCAATTGGACCATAACCGGTCCACCTGCCAGATTGCCCTTAATCCCTTAGAATTATGAGATCAACAAGCCAGCCGGCACGATCGAAACGCGTTCTTGAGGTTTTTACGTATTACGAGAACAACTTTATCTTTTCAAGATGTTGTTGTTCAAGTGGTTTTATGCAACGTGTACATTCGACCGTGGCAGATGTCCACCAGGAGAATGGAACAACAAATGGTTTGGTTGCGAAAGCATCTGGTCAGTGCCGCCTGTCTCATTGAACAGAACAAAACCTTTAGGGAATCTAGCCTTCCCGCCTGGCCATATGCCTGCCAGAAAGAAACACGGCTGGCATGGCATCGGGAACTGGATCGCAAGGATGTGAAGCCAGGGAGGTGGTTGAAGGGGGGGTGTTCCTTTCTTTTTTTGCACTCCCAGGGGTGGTCGGCTCAGGTACAGGCTTGCCACTCGTGTGAATTCGGAAGCAGCGAGGCGGATCATAATGACAGGGTTTCAGCAGGCCCTGTCCCTTCCTAGCATAATGACAGCTTTAGCTTCTCCCCCTGGAAAGTCTAGTGATGAGGAGCAGGAGAAAGTCATTATAGTTCTGTATAATTGCAGCTCCTGAATGGATTTTATCAGATTATGCAACAAAAAGCATTCTTTCTGATCTGCCACAAGCATGGGTGAACGGCAGATCTTTGGACTTCCTCTTCCTGACAGTCAGGAGCATGTGTTGGCACAGCTTGGGTATGCCAGATGGTTCGGCCACTTTCTAATGTCGAGTGCAGGTGTTGAAGCTGTTTGTCTCATTACACGAGCGATGGACATCAAAGTTGGCATTTTCTGCTCTTACTGCTCACTGGCGTCCTTGTGGGCCTGAGCGAAACACATGCCCGCTTTTCAAGTCCAAAGGCATCGCAATGCCGCATTTCATTAGCAGAATAAAGCCGAGGCCTGCCTCTAAAGCTTGACACTAATCTCCCTGGTCCCTTTATCCCTGTTAATCTGGGATAGAGGGTTAAATTTTCCCATCGGCAAAAATTCTCCCAGCAAAACCTTCAGCAAAGAAACTGCAAAGGCTTGCAAGAAGATCAAGTTTGATAATGTTGAAAACCCAGGTTTGTCCATTACAAGAGCCTCCGACGATACCTCACGAGGTCTGATTGAAACCTGATGAGATTTTCATCAGAATCTCATGACGATACATTTCACTTTCGATCAAACTTAGAGAAAATCAAATCTCGTCTTCCGTTTAAGCATCGTCCTTCATGCAACTGGCACCTCATTCCGCTCTGATGTTTTACGATGTACAAACGTGACGGTTTGTAGTCGGAGCTTAACAAGGCTGGCCGGTGTGGCCCAAGATCCTGAGATAACCATGGTCTTTGCACAATGGTTATTTGATTGAAAGATTTCCATTGAAAGAAATGAGGAAGTTTCAATTTGCCAAATTTTATTTGGTTCCAAGCTGTTATCCTGGAGGCAAAGAAGACAAGGTCCGGAAGTTTCATTTTCACTCTTCCGTACAAATGAAAAGTTGAGATTGAAAGATGGAGGTGAGGACTGCGATTCCACGAGTCCTGGTTCGAAGCCCATCGGTTACATGGGATGTCCCTGTTTGGATGCAGCTCATCCAGCAACTGTGATTCAGCCACCGAGACAAATATCACGAGCTTGATTTAGTGCGTAGCTTACCTCCAAGCTAGCTGTGTAGCTTTGCCTCAAAGCTTTTAAAAAGTAAAATGAAATGGACGACAGCATGTGTGTGTGAAACGACGGAGGAGGAAAAAGGTGTGGGCTGATAAGATAGATGTCCCTTAAGTCGTTTGGGGTTCTCGTTTGCAGAAAGGCATGTTGGTGGAACTCGTGCGGTGACTTGCCCCCACCATAACTGAGTAGACACCCGATTCGTAATTGAGCCATTTTTTTTTTTGGTATCGTTGAGGTCAGCATTACATAATCGGTGATGATTGACATAGCCTTGCGATCCACTTTTCTGGAATAGATTCCTCCCTTTAGTGACACAAACGTGTTAACACCTCGGTTTTCTCCACCCGCAGTCACACGATGAAAGGGATGAGAAAACAAGGACGAACTGGAAGGACACTCGGTAGAGGACTCACCTCCGCCTCGTAATGCCTGATCCGCGAGAACGTATCGGGCCCAATACATTTTTGAAATGTCATGCGAGACAGTACTATATTGTTTGTGGCCCCATCTCTCAATGGTGAAGAATCACTTTAAAAATGAAATAACACTCATCTCCAGATCCGGATTCGGATCTTCAACAAAATCGAATAAATTTGTCCTTGCCTTACACCCAACGTGTACACCAAGTTTCATCCGAATCCGTGCGCAACTTTTTGAGATATCCTGTACACAGACAAAGACAGACAAACAGACAGAAAGGGGTGAAAACATAACCTCCTTCACCTTCGGTGGTGGAGGTAACAAAAGAAAAACTGAAAAATTCATCAAAATAATTCTTGAACAGGATCATCAGGAATTTTCTCATTCGGGGGGGGGGGGGGAATTATCGAGCAGTGGACCACGTCCTGCAATTGTGATTTTAAACCCTCATACCCTCCTGGGGTACTCACTGTGCCATGCTTTACCACGAACCATTGATTTTAACCATCAAGCAAAATTCCCAAGATCTTCTTGTGTATTCTCTGTGAATGTCTTGTGTACTTTCTCTCATGTTCTCTTGTTCACCTCCACACACCCATTTTTCTGTCTGCGTTTCTCTCTTTGTATGTCCAACTGGAGAGACAAGTGATTACCTGAGGCAGTTGCCTGTCATAACCTCCACCACCGAAGGTGCACGGAGTTACATTTTCACCCCTGTTTGTTTGTTGGGTTGCCAAAATAGGTGACCCTTATTGTCAGTAATTCTGTCTGTTTGTTTGGATGTTTGTTCGTTTGCCATCAGCATAATTGGGAGTAAACGTGGGCGGATTTTGACGAAACTCGGGTGGTAGGTACATCTTATGACCTAGTGCTTTGGAAATTGTGAAGGTTGCTAGGGACGCTTTGGTTCCCTAGCAACAACCGAAAAACCTACAAAATCGGTACTGTTCACGTGAAATCAATTCCGAAAGCCATTATCCCACGTAAGGTTATGAAATTTGGCACGAATGATCTACAGGTGATGCTCTATCAAATATATTCCGGTTTTTGTGATATATGGAATACTTTACCCGCAGCGCCCCATACAATTAGGGTATGCGCGAAAATTGAAGGCCCCCTCGCGACCAGGTTAGTGCATCGATACGAATGAAACTTTGCAGGTTCATGGTACTCAATGAGTACTACAACTTTGCCTCAGGACAAATTGACCGATTTTGCTTAGGTCAGGGGTCAAAGGTCAATTAGTGCAAAAATCGATAATATGCGAGAGCTGGAGGTGCCTTCGTGCCAAATGCTACTCCTCCTAGGGTTATGGTCGGATGGTCATGAAAATTCACACTCATCGTCTGGAATACATTGTGCACAATCGATCGAGCCGGATTTTCGATTTAGATCTTCGTTCACCCACACATCTCCTCGAACTTTGGGGATTTCCGATTTCAAACCGCATTTTCGGTACTTTTCATTCAAATGGATACCGAGTAGTTATCAGTGGATGGAACTGGATGAGATTTGATATGCATAATCTTAAGGTGATTCCCTATCCGCTATATGACATCCATTTTGCTCTATATTTTATAGTTTCCATGCTCGGCGACCCATCGCCGCCTTCTGGCTTGTTTGTTTGTTTATCTCTCTGTGGGCAGGATATCTCAAAAATTTGTGGATGGGTTTTGACAAAATTTGGCGGATGAGTGGGTAGGCGATAAGAACAAGCCGATCAGATATTGGTTGAGGTCCGGAGGCAGATCCGGCCTATCGGTGGGATACAAAACATAAACTGTTCAGTTTGGCAGAGGTCGGCGCTCTGCAGAGTACCATTCTCATTCTTGATTTGATCATCAATTACCTTTTGATGTTTTTTTTTTCTCCGCTCGGTGCAAGAATTTGTTCCGATGTCACCGAGTGAGGCTGAACGACTTGACGAGGTCAAGCAGCATATTGATGAGGTGACTGCAGGTGAGGTTCCAAGGCAGCTTTTCCATCAGGCCATATGGACCAATATTTTTGTCTCAAGTCTGGCAGCTTCAGCACCCACTTATTAATAAAATTCCAACTCGGAAATGATGGGGTTGGAAGCCGGAGGAATGCATTGCTTTTGCATTTTTCTGCTTGACTTCGCGAGACTTTTTCGGCAATTTGACAGAGATTCGAATACAATGGAAGGTTTCCACCCTTACAGACTGCTCATTTGCGGAGACATAACGTAAACTCCGATGCTTTGAAGCTGATTGGGCCGCTGTTTTGTTTTACGTGATTCGAGTGATATGGAACTTCTGTGCAAACACACGAGAAGTACCCAACCTGCTTCAAAATATTTACCCGTTGAACAAGTCAATAAAGCCTTTGCCTATTTCTACCTTCGAGTCGTGTCGAGAGCGCACAGGTTGTGAGAGAGAGAGAGAGAGAGAGAGAGAGAGAGAGAGAGAGAGAGAGAGAGAGAGAGAGAGAGAGAGAGAGAGAGAGAGAGAGAGAGAGAGAGAGAGAGAGAGAGAGAGAGAGAGAGAGAGAGAGAGAGAGAGAGAGAGAGAGAGAGAGAGAGAGAGAGAGAGAGAGAGAGAGAGAGAGAGAGAGAGAGAGAGAGAGAGAGAGAGAGAGAGAGAGAGAGAGAGAGAGAGAGAGAGAGAGAGAGAGAGAGAGAGAGAGATAGAGATAGAGAGATAGAGATTACAAAGTGCAGCTGTCATGTCATGATCCGAATGGGGGAATTGCTGCCTTGGAAGCCTCCGACGTTGAACACAATCTCAAATTGTTTTTTTCCCTTGCTTGGGACACAAAGCCAGATTATACCATGAAGACATGATTTTAAAGTAGAAACTTTCCCCGAAGTATTTTAATGCTAACCATAAGGTTGGTTAGAATAGCCTGGCAGTTGTGAAGCGGTGGGGGAGTTAGGGTGGGATACTGAGAGATTCAATGCACTTGATTGTCCAGAGATTTGACGTTTGGGGGGACTTGGAAGCGATGGGTGGAGATGTTGGCCGGCCGTCATCACTGCTTGTTCCACACCAAAGATGAATGTCGACAGAAGGCCTGCAGCTTCCACAACAAAGCTTGCACCATTATCATCAGTTATGCCGCAAATGAGATCTGTTCTTTCCAGCAGACCTTCATGGCAACAGAAGCGTCCGTATGGCAAACACTTGTGTAGCCGCACCCTGTTCTCTCTGTGTATTGCCATTGTTTTTTCAAAAAAATTCCTTACTTTTCATCCTTCCTTTCAGCTGATGTCCTTTTTTTTTTTTAAAGAGAAGTTCTATAATGCTTGTTTTAAAGATTTCCATGAATTGCCATGAGATCCCCGCTCCCCCACCCCAAATTTCAATCGAATTGTCCCAAATTGTATTTGTCCTTCGTGTGTATATATCGGCATGTTTGCATCACAAGAGCATATTTCTTTCCATTGTTTCAATTGTTCAGCAATCTTCCATTTGTGATTTGGTTCTATTGATTTTGGGAAGATTTATTTCAAAGACTTAGGACCCCCATATGAAGCTGTGTCCATGCAGTCCAAAGATTTTCCCACCTGTTAACATATGCGCAACTCGAATGACACTGGCTTGATGAACTGTGGAAGAAAAACAAGATTTCTTGAAACGTTTCCAGCGATGTATTATTCCAGATTTGTTTGGGAAATTCCAAGCTTTCCATTATTCCTCAGCTCCTTTTCATAACATTGTACCCTTTGTGGAATCGGGCGTTTATCAGCGGTTTTTGAAGGGCCAAACACAGATCCAATGCCGCCTGACGGCGAATCGCAGAGTGAAAATATTTCCTTCGCAAGAGAATGTTATCTCACCTGCGTTCTCCTCTCGATGTTTTGATTGGGTCACGGGGCTTTGCATTTGTTTAGAAATAAAGTGTGGTGGGTTTCCCCACCTCCCCTCCCCACCACTGCAGCAGCTTCCTCTTCCAGAGATGAGCATCTGTCAGTTTATTCTTTTAATAGTGCTATGAAACCAATTTACTTTGTAGATGAGCTGTCACTGTTTCTGCCTCATCAACTCGTAGGACTAACTTCATCCTTTTTTATTTTTAATACTTTGTCGAGGCTCGTGTGAGAGCTAACACACAACGCACAGCAAGGGGGCATGAGACTAGGGGTGGGAGTGGGAAGGACAAAACAGTGGGGAACAGAGACAGGGGATCTGTGGAAGGAAGAGGGATGGGGCGAGGAACGTGGGGAATAGAAGATGGACATTACAGGGACTTTCAGGAAGGAAAGCAGGGAATTTGAAAGAGGTGGGTTTGGGTGGATTATCGGGGGTAGAAAAGATCGAGGATTTGGATGGGGGATGATAAGAGGTGTTGGTGAACGACTTTTTTGAAGGCCCGGAGGGAAGAATGGGAATGAATAGAGTGAGGGAGTTTAGTCCAAAGGTGGGAAAAAAGAGGAATGAAAGAGTGAAGGTGAGCAGTGATTCGTGATTTTGGTAGTTTTACCAGAAGGGGGTTGTTGGCGGACCTTAAGCGCCCTGCGGAAATGTGGTGGGGACAAATCGCAGAGAGAGCAGGGGGGCGAAGCTGGAGAGGAGCTCAGGTGGGGCAAAGAAGGACTTTGCACGATGGAGGATTCCCAGTTGGCGACTGGCTTTGGAGGCGAGGTTGGAAATGTGGCTTTTCCAGGAAAGATCATGGCAGATAGTGAGACCCAGAATCTTGAAAGAAAGGACTTCTTCCAGAGGATTGTTGAGAAAGTGGATGGGGGGGGGTTCCAAACGGTCCTTTCGGAGTGACGTAGTGAGAGTGTGAGATTTGTCTGGATTGAAAGACATGTTCCACGTGTTGGACCAGTTTGTGATTTTATCCAGATCTGCAGTGAGCGAAGAAGCTGCTGCTTGCCGGGCTGAGGGATGACCGATGGTACGGCAGAGGATGGAGTCATCAGCAAAGAGATATAGAGGATTTTCCAGATAGTCGGAGAGATCATTGATGAAAACCAGAAAAAGAACAGGGCCCAGAACGCTAACTTGAGGAACTCCAGCCTGGACAGGAAGAGGGGATGAAAGAACTCCATTTTGGGCCACACGTTGACTGCGACAGGAGAGGAAGTCTGCGAGCCATGAGTCGAGATGGCCTTGGATACCATAGGAAGAGAGTTTGGTGAATAGTGCAGGGTGCCAGACTGTCAAAAGCACGTGATATGTCCAGGGATATGGCTCAGATTTCCTGTCTGGCATTGAGGACCTCCATCCATTGTTGGGAGAGCAGAAGCAGCATTTCCAGGGTAGAGTGACCTGGTCTGAAACCAAATTTATGATCGGAAATCAATCCATTGGAGAAGAGGAAGGATTTAATATCTGAAGCGATGATGGATTCCATAACCTTGCTGATGATTGGGAGAAGGCTGATTGGTCTGTAGTTATAGGGATATGTTTTTGTACCTTTTTTGTGCAGGGCAGTAATGTTTCCTAATTTCCAAGCAGATCGCAGATGACCTTGAGCAAATGAGAGGGTCAACAGAACAGAGAGAGGGTGAGCAAGAGCAGAAGAGCAGGATTTGAGGACACGTGGGCTGATGCCGTCTGGACCGGTTGCAGAATCTGAGTCGAGGTTTGACAGCAAGCTCTCCACCTTGTCAGGAGAAAAGAACACAGAGTCCAGAGACAGTTGGGTGCGACTGGGTGAGGTGGGTAGAGAAAGAGATGGGTTTAGGACACAAGATTTAGCTGCAAACACCGAGTTTAGGCATTCAACCTTTTCACGTGCGGTATCAGCAGTGCGGCCATTTGAGGTAAGGGAGGGGATGGAGGGGGAACATACACCAGAAACAGATTTGATTAGATGCCACCAGGGTTTTGAGGAGGGAGAGAGGTTTGAGAGTTCAGACTTGAGATTAGAAAGATGTTGTTTTCTGGCTCTCCTGAGGGTACATTCACTTTTGTTCCGAGCTTTGTGGAAGGAACTGAGATTGCCCTCTGTTGGGTTTGCTTTCCATGAGGCAAAGGCAAGTTGTTTCAGGACAACTGCCTCGCCACAAGCTTCAGTGAACCAAGGGCGGGAGGAAGGTTCGGACAACTGAAGATGAGAGGGGATAAATCTGTGCATGAGGGAGAGCAAGTTTCTTTGAAAGAATTCCCAGGATGAGTTGATGTTGGAGAAAGTAGCGATAGGAGACCAGTCTATAAGTTTGATGGCTGCTCGGAGACCCTGCCAGTCGGCTTGAGTAAAATGCCAGATTCGACGGCGGTGAGGTGGTTCTCTGATAACAGCCAGAGAGATGTCCACTTTGACAAGGACGTGGTCAGAAGAACCGATTGGAGCGGAGGAAGAGCAGCAGATATTGTCAGGGAAATTTGTCAAAATCATATCCAGAAGAGATGGAGTACCATTGGTTGAGATCCGGGTCGGGAAGTTGACCGATTGAGTCAGTCCCAATGAGTCGCAGAAAGCTTTTGCTGACGTGCCATGACAGGTGAGAGAGGTACCCACACCTGGCCAACTGGCATGATGACAATTGAAGTCGCCACATATGAGGAAGAGATAGTTTGGATGAGAAGATATAAGTTGGTTCATGTTTTCGGATAGTGAAGTGTAAATGGAGTCATCACTGTTCGGTGGACGGTACAGTACACATATAAACATGAGATGGGAGTGGAGGGGAAGCCATAGCCAGAGGTATTTCTGGGGGTGTGGGGGAGTGAGGGCAGTGCATGGAGAGTAAGGAATAGAGTTTGATGAAGAGAGCAACTCCCACCAGGACGAGGCTCAGCTCTGTCAAACCGGAGGAGGGAGTGACCAGGGAGAGATACTTGGGAGTCAGATACGTCTTGGGGGAGGAAAGTTTCTGTTAGGCAGATTATGTCTGGTTTGACAGTGGCAACCTGTATGGAAAGATCTGAAAGGTTTGCGTGAAGGCCCCGGATATTTGAGGTCCACACCGTTAATGAAGAGGGAGTGGAGGAGGCTTTGGGTGCAGGGAGTGGGAGGGGAGGGGGAGGGTCGGACAAGGGATGACGGGGGGGGGAGATAAGGAGGGTTGTTGAAAGAGTGTGGGCGATTGCAGAATAGCTGGGTGAGGGGGCTGGATCAGGAGGAGAAAAGGCTCTGTGGTGCAAACTTAACTTTCAGTGGAAAGAATATCCTGAAAGAATATCATGGAATTCTTCAATGTTGTTTGACTATCATCATCGTCATCAATGCACCATACTCTTTGCAGAGTGTCTGCATTGCTGAAGCTGTCTCTTGGCAAAGGTTAGGCCTGGCTATTTGGTTATACTGGGCTGTTTGGTTAAGACAGGCGGTTTCGTTATGCCGGGCGGTTTGGTTCGCCAGGTGGTTTGGTTAAGACGGGCGGCTCCGTTAAGACGGGCGGCTCGGTTAAGACGGGCTGCTCTGTTAAGATTGGCGGCTTGGTTAAGAGGGGTGGCTTGGTTAAGTCGGGCTGCTCTGTTGAGACAGGCGGCTCAGTTAAGACGGGTGGCTCGGATAAGACGGGCGGCTCGGTTAAGGTCAGCTCGGTTAAGACGGGCGGCTCGGTTAAGACGGGCTGCTCGGTTAAGACGGGCTGCTCGGTTAAGACGGGCTGCTCGGTTAAGACGGGCTGCTCAGTTAAGACGGGCGGCTCTTAAGACGGGCGGCTCGGTTAAGACGGGCTGCTCTGTTAAGATGGGCGTCTCCATTAAGATGAGCAGCTCGGTTATGTCAAGTGTACATACCCCAAAATAATGTGGCAATGTTCATGAACTATACTGATTGTAAAAAGTGATATTCGGTTGACTTGAAAATATTGTGCAACTTCCTTTCTCGTTTATTTAATTGGAAAATCTCATGTTTGTAAACAGTTGGGTCTTCAGAGCTCTGTACATTTTCGGCCTGAACTAAGGCCTCGTTCGACGGAGTTGCAAACTTTACTCTCGGCTTCCCTTTGAGCAGACGTCAGTTCAGTATGAACATGAACAAGCATCAGGAGCAGAGGAAACATTTCCACTGCTGTTATAAAGACAGGCCAGTAATGGAGGAGCAGCATATGTTTCCATGGAAATGGTTGCAGGTGGGAATAATGGTGCCCCATAGAATTCTCCACATGAGAGTCTGGTTGGTGAGTGCAGCTTAGAAACTGGACAACTCCTGTGAAAATCCTGAGCATTTATCGCTTTACTGCCGGTCCATTCATTCATGAAAACGTGTCGTGTGCAAAATCTCCATGACCCTCGTAATCGTTTGGCGGGTGCACCAAATGTGGAAGGCCGCCCACATAGTGAATGATCAGTTTCTCTTCAACCGACTTGCTTAAACAAACCATCGTGGAAAATAATTATTTAATAATGGAAATGAATTTCAGGGTTGGGGGGGGGGGAGTTGTGGAATCTAAATATAAATCAAGTTAAAGTCTATTTCTTGTATTGGTTGACTTCATCTCCCCACATGCCGGCAACTCCCAAAGTTGGACGTCGGCCTCTGTTGTGGAAAACCAAGGAAGGGCGGAAATTGTGCTTTGGCAGCAGATAGTGTGAGGTTTGCCGTTTTTGAGCCAACACAAGTCCATTTCAAGTTGGTCGATGGTTCCATAACCCCACACTGTTGTGTCTGACGGCTGTCTCGTTCATTTGTGTGGCTAACAGTTCGAGGGCCTATTGTTCCACTGTTGGGTGACATTTGGCCTTTACACCAGGGCTGAGAAGAGTGCTTGCTTTCTTTTTGTCTGTTCAAAACCGTAGCATTTGAGGCTCAATCTTAGTTATTTGCCAACAAGCAACCGAAGAAATGCGTAAACCAGTCCAACAAACAAGCTTCAGTGCATTCACCGTGTATCATCAGGGTGTGAGATGTCATCGCTTGCTGTCCACTGAGAGAGAAAAGAGGAAATAAAAGGAAGGGATGTTGAACGTAGGACAAAAATACCTTTAAGTGGGAACACGTGGGGTGTCTTTTGTCTTATCAATATAATTTTTCTTCATGACCACGCCCCCTTGCTTCGGCCACGCCCTCTGGATTGATTCAGACCAGACAACCCTGCTTGGGAATTGGTGTTTATTTTCTTTTTCGAGTGCGACCTTTCATTAATAATAATTTTTTAAAAAAGAAAATGCCCGAAGGCGCAGAGAGGGTCTCGCAGCTTGTATTGGATGAGGATTTTTTTAAGGTTGGGCAAAGCAAGGGGAATTTTAAAGTTTAGGTTTTCCACCATTGTCAAATCAAATGCCATTAATTGCGGGTGCCAAATAATCTGACCGCCGTTGGATTTCCTTGTTTGGAAACAATTGCAGCCAGATTGGGCACCAAGTCCCACTTCCTCCAAATGCTAACTCTCCCCCCCCCCACCCTACTCAACACATGGTGCAGTTACCCAGCAGACTCCGAACTGTAATTTTGAATGTGATAAAATCTCCGCGGTTTGTTGAATGGCCATTGATATGTTTGGTGATGAAAGTGGTTTCTTCTGTGTTATACAGAGTTTTCTTTCAACAAAAAAAAAGAAAAGATTATTCAAAGCCTGAAATGATTCTCTGTTTTGACAGAACATTGATTCGACAGCTGTAATTGTGATATTCTGTTTAGTGAATTTTATGTTAAATTCCCTCTCGTTTGGTTGGTATTGCTTTTACAATTATACTATCACTAATATCACGTATATCCACAACTTTTCTTGAGACTATAAGAGAGCTGTTTGTCTCTGCCTGTGTACATGTCACCATTTTTCTCAGAGATGGCCAAACGGATCATCGTCAAACTTTCTGAGGTTCATCAGTGAGTGTCGAGAAGTTATTTATTTATTTATTTGTATGCAGCCTGTGGCTGCTTGTCTGCATCATTTTCTGGGGGCACGGCTGTGCCGCTGATGCAATGCCCCCGCTACCAGTGAGCTGGTACTCATTTTGCGGACATAGAAAGGATGACAGGTTGAGTCATCCTGGCGCTAATTCAATGGTAGGACAGGTGCTTGAACTCGAGACCCTAAGATCTTACGCTAGCTTCCTTTACCATTAAGCCAACATCAGACTTTGTCAGGGCATGTTTTTGGCAAAAAAAAAAAAACTTTTTGAAAGTTTTTTTTTTTTTTTAAAGTTGGATTTTAAAAAGAATTGCTCTATAATGCTTAAGCCTTTGTGGCTATATGAAAGGTAATATTAAATGATCCCCGACACCATTCCTTCGTGGGTGTAGGGAAGTGTTTTAGACCCCCGCAAAAAAAGTAGAAAAAAAAACAACATTTGATTTCTTCAAAATGCCAACAGGTTTAGAATTGCACCGGGCAACATCAGGTCCCCACACTAGTATGAAATATGACAAAGCCAACAACTGAAAAAAAACCCCAAAAGTAAATTAAGCAATATACCACCAAAGTTACTGTTGTTACCTACACCGACTTTGCTACCACACAGAAAACAGCTCAAAGATCGAGGCAATCCCATATGCAAATGAGGTGGGAGTAAATTGAGGAGAATATAATTCGGTAAAGGAAGGGAGAAAGGGATAATTGCAGGAAAGGAGAAAAGAAGAGGAGGAGGAGGATGATGATGATGATGATCCCCACATTTTTACCTTTTCTCGCCTGTTTGTCTGTTTGTTTGTTTGTCCATCTGTGAGCAGGATATCTCAAAAAGTTATTCACAGATTATGACAAAACTTGGTGGATGAGTGGGTGGGTGACAAGAACAAGCCAAGTAGTTATTGGTTAAGGTCCGGTTCCAGATCTGGCCTATCGGTGGGATACAAAACGTGAACTGCTCAGCGTGGCAGAGGTATGCACTCCACCGAGTGGTGCTCTTGTTAATCCGTCCCCAGCACAGCGGAAGACGGTGTCTTGCAATCACTTCTGTTTGTCTGTCTGTCCAGGCCGTAACTTTTTTTTAACCATTTCAGCTTTTGTCATCAAATTTTCAACAAATCTCTATTATGAGAATATGGAGAACACAAATTAATAATTTTGTTGAAATAATTTTTCATTATTATTATTATTATTATTATTATTATTACTATTACTGGCCGGGAGGCGACGATGGTTCGCGGGAATTATTAAACAATGCAACGATAGGTACAATTGAGTTAGTGGAAACTTTTGAGGAAGCCCTACCGTAAAAACCTATCTCTTCTGTCAAAATTGACCAAATCAAATCGGATTTTTTTATATGTTGTACTTATGGACATTACGCACAGCTGCTCGGCAATGAAATTGCGAGAGAAAAAATCGAGAAAAAAAAAATGAAAAGTTCAAGTGGGCGTGACTCCACCCACAAGGGGAATGGGGCGCCCCTCATACAAAAAGACACAACTAGACCATGATATCTAGCTTGTGTCCAAGTTTCATCAAGATCGCATCAAACGTCACGGAGCTATGCTCTGGAGAGAGTCACAAACAAACAGACAGACACACAGACACAACGACAACGAAAATAGTGGTCACTGCTGGCGCCCGCGAACCAATTATTATTGCTCGACTCTCTTTTGGCCTTTTTATTATGTTTTAATTTTTTTTGACTTTTGAAAATTATTTTTGTATTTATTTTTTAACGTTTTTTTTTCTCAGCATCCACTTGTCTGATTGACATAAAATTGTCAGGGTAGGAGCGACCCCCACCATGGAGAATATTTTAATTATAATTGTGACGTCAAAGGTCACGTGATATGGCAGCCATCATGGATTAAACACAAAAAAATTAGAGCATTATATCTCTGAAACCACTGATTGGAAAAATTTGAAACTTTGCATATTTCATTCTACTCCCAATGGGGAACAAAGGATGATGTCATCGGTGAAGTGGTAGACCAGCCATAAATGTTTTAATCAAAGTCCTTGTTCACCATTGAGATTCAGTGTGTATGTCCAGGCCATACCATTTTTGCCAATTGAGCTTTTGTCATCAAATCTTTAACAAACCTTCATTGTGAGAATTTGGAGAACACAAATTAATAAAATGTACAATTTTTTTAACTGTCGGTTTGATCAAGTTTAGTTTGAGTACAAAGCAAAGACAAAAGCTCAACACGGATGGGCTTGCATTTTGAGATGCTTTCTAGTTACCTTTTGTAATCTGCAAATTGTTACTCGGGGAAGACAAAACAGGTAACCAATGGTGTGCTTAAAAACAAACAAACAAACAAACAAACAAACAACACAGTGAAACAGGATTGAGAGAAATCATATCGATGTTTGTAATATTCTTGGCATCTCTGGCAATCATTTTTTCCTTTTGCCTGTAATATAAAACTGAGAGTAGTTGTTGCATGCAAATGTATTAAGGGCATCCATTAGTGTCATTGCCAATCATAAATACTTAACAGCTTGCTTTGATCATTGTGATGGAAAGGCCATTGCATATGTATTTGAAACGTTTCCTTTATTTTTTTTTCAGGTTTCTTGGCTGTGTAGCATGCACAGGCAAACTTCACTTCCTGCCGATGGTGTGTGATGTAGAAAGTAAAGAAACGGAAATGGGGCGCGATTTGGTGGTGGGCTAGGGGTGAGTAGGGGGGGGGGGAGAGGATAAAGAATGCCCGGGGCTTGTAATACGCGTGTGCTCAAGAAGCCGAAAAGGATTTCTCACTTGTATCACGTGCAATGCACACACAGCATGGCTTTGAACTTCCTGTCTGAAATTGAGAGGGAGAGGAAGAGAGTAAAGGAGGAGAGGGAAAGAGATGGATTTGAAGAATTGCTTTAGATTAATTATTCACTGTATGATTCGATGATCGTCCGGATCATCAGCCGGGATCTGTCCATCATTGAGGTCTCAACCCTTTCAGCCAAGAACCCCTCTGAATGTTTGGCCCAAAACATTTGTTGCGTCTGAAGGTCATCCAATCAGAGAGGTAGAGATTGTGAGAGCACAGCCTATTTTGGAGATCTGTTGCACTTCTTTATGAAATCTTCTTCAAAAAGACCGAAGCACTCTTTGAAAATGAATGGTAAATACCAAAGAGCATTTTTCACAATTATTTTTCTCATCTCAGAGTTTTTTTTTCACTTTAGAATGATTCAGCCTTATCGTTTGTCGAGTTTTCCATGAGAGGGGCATGTTGTTTGGATTTCCATCCCTACTCTCTTTTTGAAGGCCTCCACTACATTGTTGCTGGCTGAACACCTATCCTTTCTCTGCCTCAGAATTATTGAGGTCTCAGAGGTGCGAATTCACTCCAAAAACTTCTAGGTAACATACAGGTAGTAGAAAAAATGGAAACACCAATGTCGTCACTTAATCGGGCGTTGGGCCACCAGGTGCGGCCAGTACAGCCTGTATGCGCCGTGGTATAGAGTCCACCATCGTCTGGAATTCTGCGGGGAGGGATGCGGCACCATTCTTCCATGAGAAACTCGACCAACTCGCACTTGTTTGATGTAGGTGGAAAACGCTGTCTCAGATGTCATTCCAGAATATCCCATAAATGCTCGATTGGGTTCAGATGTGGTGACTGAGAAGGCCATGACGTATGGATAACATCAGTGTCATGTTCATCAAACCATTGGGTGACCACATGTGATCTGTGCATGGTGGCATTGTCATCCTGGAAGACACCCCTCCTCGTATGAAAGAAATGCTGCAACATGGGGTGAAGATGATCACTCGGTTACATTAAGTAGCGATTGCCATTGACTTTGCCTTCGAAGAGAATGACTGCACCCAAACCATACCAGAAAAATCACCCCACAACTTTACAGACCCACCAGAACTTCACTGTTGGAACCAAGCACTCAGGGTTGTAGAGATATTTAGGTTGGCACCACACGTGCACTCGTCTGTTTGTCGAGAACACGGTGAAGGATGATTCATTTGTCCATATCACATCCCTCCACCGCTCGGTCGTCCACTGCCTGTGCTCTTTGCACCACTGGACTCGCAAATGTGCATTGCCAGGTGTACTGAGCGGTTTGTGCACCGCAACCCGATTATGGTATCACACTCTGTGGAGTCCTCGGAAAACCATTTTTTATGAAACTGGCTGCTCATGCCTGATGTTGGAATTTACAGTCAATTGATCTGTCGTTGCTCACCTGCTTTACCTTGCACTTCAAATTAATGCACGGATATCACGATCCTGGATTATATGCTTCTTCCCACTGTTGCTCTTTGCTGATGATATCTCCCTCAGAGTTCCATGCCAACATCACCTTAGACACCGTTTCTCGTGAAACATCAGCAAGTTAAGCTGTCTGTCACTGAAGCTCCTGCCAAATGCGCCCCAATAATCACCCCTCTTTTAAAGTCACTTAGGTCTTCTCTTTCAGCCATACTAGCCATAACTATAGGCAACCAAACCTGTGCAGCATTTTTGGACATGACCCTAAGCATGTTGTGATGTTATTTGCTTTATTAACACATGGGATACACTTGTGTGGAAGCTGTTCCTTTCAATATACTTGATGTCCATTTTACCCAGGTGTTTCCATTTTTTTGTCCACTACCTGTATGTCAAACACCTTCTGGCTGATGAAGCTTGCCACAGGTTTTTCAATGTTATGCTGCATGAGTGTGGAGATGTAATTCATCGAGGCAAGGAAAAGGTGCCAGCTCCCGGGCAAATTGTACAAAACGTGAGTTGAGAGCTCTCACGGTTGTGACTCAGTCGTTGCCTTTGACGTAAAGGTACCGGAATCTCTTAGATGTTAAATTGCTCCGGTTTTGATGCAGAACATTTTGTTCTCGAGTGCAGATGACAGATATTTCCTGCTGAGGTTGCGGAGAGTTTGCAAACGTGTTTGCTTTGGCTTCGACATGAAGGAACATTTGGGTCAAAATGTAAAATTCTTTGGCATTGCAGCAAATGGACTTATTTGGCCAGCGATGCTTCACATTATATATATATATATATATATATATATATATATATATATATATATATATATATATATATATATATATATATATATATATATATATCTTAAAAAACTTGTTTATTTCATTATTCGACAGCATGCAGGACAGAGAAATCGGCATTACGAATGATCGGTCTGCACCTTAGCGGTGTTGATAAGGTCCCTGTAGACGACTTCATGAAAGGCGGTTAAATCACCATTGATGATTACATGCTGTTGCACATGTCCCGTAAGATGAGATGAAGTCAGTGCTCAGTTTACACATGTGCCGTCGGGTGTATGTCAGCATTTAGAGGCAGATCGGTCTCTGCAGCTCTGTTTCGTTGTGACCCCGCCCCTCGCTACATGACCCGCCCCTCCCCACTTGACCCTGCCCCTCCCTGCTTTGCCTGTGGCTAGAATAGGCACGTTGAAGTCAAACAGCTGTGACTGGACCCCCGGTGTGGGGGGAGGCTCTTTGTTGTACGACCAGTGAGACTGGGATATAGGTGGAAGGGGAGACCTAGAGGGATGGGGACGCTATTCCGGATGGCAAGGCAGGTCAAAGGCTAGTGCCTTGCTAATTGCTTCGAAACCGGAACGCCAGAAAAGCCAGCCTCATTCGGGTCACTGAACTCAACAGTTGCAGGTTTGGTGCTGATAGGAGGTGACACCATCAATTAAATCACCAAAATAGTTTCCAACTTGGCCACATCTTTTCAAAAGTCCTTGCTTCGTTGATCTCAAGCTGAAGGGTGAGGTGGCAGGATGTGTCAAACTAATCGAGACCTTCAAAAAATATGTACATCTTCACATGTCGTACCTTGTGATCAAGAATATTCATGAACGAACTTGCTACCACATCACCCACTGGTTATCACTTAATGCTTGAACGCAGCTACAGACAAGGACTGTCACCGTGTGTAAGGTTCATATGATGTCTGATAAAAGTGTGCCACAGGGCACCACAAAATGGTCTTTCTCATTGTACCATCAGCACCATGACCTCATTATCAAGGTTTGAAGTTTAAAAACGACAACATCATATTTTGTCTTTCTCACGTACCTCCAACCTCATAATGGGTTGTCCTGCTTGGCGTTCCCATCTGAGCACACTCTTAATGTTGCTGGGATATGAGGTTAAGATCTCTTGTGCTGTGTTTATTTGTTAACGGTCTACTAATGTCTTGTAATTCATCCGACAGTCCCCTGATGTCTCCTAAGTCCTTATCCTGTATGCACTGTGTGTACAAGCTCCGTGAGCCTTTGTCCTCGTTAAAAAGGGAAAGTTAGCAGTTGTTTTGATTGTAATAAGTAATGTTTTTAAAGCTGTTATTTGAGCTAGACAACATTTGTGAGGTCATAATCACGTAAGGCATACAATGTGGCAGGATTGTGCAGAGGTAGCACACTTACCAATGAGCTGTCTACAGTTTGGGTTTGATTCCTGACCTGACTATAAACTGTCTGATCGGTGATTCGCAGGCAGTCGGTTGCAGCACATAGTGCACTGTCCTTTTGGATTGTCGTTAAGCCGGGCATCCCATCCGTTGACATTAGTTGGTGGACGTTAAAGATCGCATGGTATCTTTCGCCGAAGAGCAAGCATGTTATCGTCGACAACCTAAGCAAATAAAATCCTGTTCAAATCAGCACCAGTCAAACATCAGGCCTGGCCTGCGGGTTCGTGAAAGACTTGAGCCAAACTTGTGTGATCTATGAACCTGCGACACCCTACATACTGTGGGGCATGCTGTCGGAAGAAAAAGAATCACGTTTGGGGTTAAGGGTGTGTTGCGATCGCTGTTTCTTTTGTTCAACTTCTTGGAATGAAACAAAAAAGTCCTTTTTGAATTTTGTTGCCATAGCTACATGTGCAAAAAAACCCATGAATGTCGACAGAGGTAGCAATTGGAAGCAGCAATTCAGTTTTCATCACCTCGAGTCTTATTACCTCTGCCACCGAAGGTGGACGGAGGTTATGTTTTCACCCCTGTCTGTCTCTGTCTGTCTGTTTATCTGTCTGTGAACAGGATATCTCAAAATGTTGTTGACGGATTTGGACGAAATTTGGTGGAAAGGTTAGGTGTGCGACAAGAAATAATTGATTAGATTTTGGTGAAGATCTGGATCCGGCTACTCTAAGTTTTTAAAGTGATTCTTCACCATTGAGAGATGGGGCCAAAAACGATAGAGAGCACGATATTTCAAAAAAATTGCGGACGGATTATGATGAATCTGGGTGGATGAGTTCAGTGAAATGACAAGAACAAGCCGATTTCGTTTTTTGCTTAAGATCCGACTCCAGATCGGTGGGGATACAAAACGTAAACTGTTCAGTGTGGCGGAGGTATGCGCTCTGTCATTCTAGTTATTGTTTTGTGTCGGAGTAAAAGTTGCTGTTGAAATATTTTCACAATACTGATAAGTAAGTTTGTGGAGATGAGTTTTATGAATCCAAATAAAAAACATGCGTGGACATTTCTTTTGTGGCCCAATACAAACACAAGCAGAATATTTGAAAAAATTACTCGAAATGCATTTTCAAGCATGATTTCGCACAGTCATCATGGGGATTATATGTTCATGACCGATACACATGCTTTAATACAAGGTGCTGATTAACACTAGCCGCTGATGCCAATTCCAGATGAGATCCCTTTGTGAGTGAAGGGCCGAAAGTATAAGTAAGCAGCACTCCTGATGATTAATGTTGGTCATTATCTCTGCCGCCGAAGTTGGATGGAGGTTATGTTTTCACCCTTGCCTGTATGTCTGTCTGTTTGGCTGTGAACAGGATGTCTCAAAAATTTATCGACGGATTCAGACAAAACTTAGTGGATGGGTTGGGTGTCTGCCATGGACGAATTGATTCGATTTTGGGGAAGATGCAGATCCGGTTACGACAAGGTAGATTGAAGTTATATTTTCACCCCTGTCTGTTACTTGCGAAACCAAAGATGCACAAGTATATTTGTTGGCCTGGTCTGTTATTACTTACAAAAATCGAAGATTTTTACCTGTGACATCGCAAATCTTCAATAGCTACGTGTGGTTGTTGCTGTTGTTGTGGTTCTTGTTGGGGGTCTGTTTTTGAAATGTGCACCCATTGGTGCTTCCTTTTCAGCTGCCGGACTCAACCCACATTTGTCGCTTGACACCACCCACCAAGGCACTCAGGCAAAATAATATGCCCACCATCTTAGTGTTCTGGTGAGCCTAAAACATCAGGTCTGTCGGCCTCTACTGGTTATACACTGCCTGGGTTTGTTGTGTCAGATTTCCATTGGCTTTGGTTGGGTCGAGTGTTGCTCACGATGAGGGACCCCGAAAAATGTAATCAATGTCAAATAAAAATTATTAATGAAAAATCGCTCGTAGAGAGAAACTTGGCAAAGCAGCGCAAAGTTGAATGGTACTTGGTAGAGTGCATACCTCTGCCAAGTGGAACAGTACACGTTTTGTATCCCAATGATGGGCTGGATCCAAACCAAAATCTTTTGACCTATTTTGACCTTTTGGCCGATGTTCACCTCAAAATTGATCGGTGGTTGAATGCATTGACCTGATAAGTAAATCCTTTTCAAGTTTCACACCAATTGGATGAAAATTGAGGATTGTAGAATATTTGCCACAAATTGGCCTTTTGGCTGACATAGATCTCAATATTAATATGTGGCTGAATTCAGTGACCGGATATGCAAATGGTCTTCAAATTTCAAGTCAATCGGATGAAAATTGGCAATTTTAGAAACAATTTAATAATTTGGCCTGTATTGGGTTGACCTTCTGGTCTGTGTTGACCTTTTGCCCTGTTAGCCTCAAAAGTAATTGGTGGTTGAATTAGTTGACCTAACATGCAAGTCCTGTTGAAATTTCAAGTCAATTGGATGAAATTTGAGGATTTTAGAAAATTTGGCTCAAATTGTCCTATGTCGACCTTTTTGGTAGACTAAATTTTTCGAAACTTCAATGCGAGACTGTTGCAGGGTTGGTGACATTAATCTCCAAAAATTTCAGGATGGTCGGTTGAGCGGTTTAGGCTGGAGGCGAGCGGACAGAAAAACAAACAAACAAACAAGCCGAGCCGTGCCGTGCCGAGCCGAAACAAAAACGGAGGTGATCAACATACTTGTCAAAAAAAACATTTTTTTTGACAAGTAATAAAGTTTAATGAAGCCCATCAGTCTGCCCAGTACGCGCCTCACTAAAAAAATAGTTACGTAATTTTTGAACGGCCCTATATTGGGGTTAAACAATCCGTGATCGTGTGATGAATGAGCTCATTCTGATATGACTGTGGCGGAGACTGACATGGATGAGAGGTGTCAAGTTAATCTTTCAATAGCGCATTAAATGTGTGTTTCCCAATATTGCACTGTTCATCTTTTATAAGTGCTTTAAATGCTCGGCCTTTTTCCAAATTGGCCCATCACCGAATTTTGTCGCAGGTTGTGACCACAGTGCGATCATTCTTGTTCAAGTGTATTGGTTGGTCGCACGTGTTATTCTGTCTGTCTGTCTGTCTGTCTGTTTGTTCCTTACAAAATCGAAGATTCGCAAGTACAGTACAGTACAGTATATTGGTTGGTCTGGTCTGTGATTCTGTCTGTTTGTCTGTCTGTCAATCGCCTGTAGGTCACAATTTTAAACTGATCTTCAAGAAACTTCACGAAATGGTAAAATTGGTCATAAGCAAGAAGCCTATTGATTTTGAAGTCAAAACATTAGCATTAGCCAAAGGTTAACAACTTTGTCAACTTTCTAAAATCCTCAACTTTCATCCAATTAATTTGAAATCTGAACAGGATTTGCATATCATGTCATTGAAGTCAACCACCAATTATTTTTGAGGTCTAAAGATCAAAATGTCAACATACCGAATTTCTAAAATCCTCAATTTTCATCGGATTGACTTGAAATTTGAAGAGGATTTGCACATTTGGTCATTTCATTCATCCACCAATTATTTTAAAGGTCAAATTTGTGTAAGTGATTTCACAAGTATCGTGCTCTGCATGACCTCTTTCTTGTTCTATTTGGCTGTGTGATTGTATGCCATTCACTTACAGGTCACACTTTTACTCCGGTATCTGTGAAACTTTTAGGACTTCCTTCTATCCCTCCCAATTATACCCTCTGTTTCATTTCTTAAAATATAAAAAAATACAACAAAAAAACCCCTCTTTTCCCTTCTCACCTCATACTCTGCGTAACCACATGACTTGCTGCACCAACTATTCTTCCTTCTTCTCCTTCTTTCCTGCCAATCTCACTCTGAACGTGAAGGTTTTCACCTCACACCTTCACGACCTTTTCATCAAACTTTTCCTTTCCTCTCCCCCCACCCCCTCCCCCTCTTCCTTAATCTCCAAAAAAAAAAAAGTCTCATAATGCTTCAACTTCCCCTCTTCTCCCAGTTCCTATTCTTCAAAATCTTGTGTTCAATTTGAGCTTTCATCCTGTGTCGAAAAATTCCATCTGTTACAATGCTTCCTTCCTCCACTCTGTCAATTCTTATGCACTCCATCCATCTTCCAATGTATTGAAATGAATCTCTGACCAACGAATTTCAAAAATCCCATTTTGCAAAACTTGTTTGTCTTCCATTATTAATCGTTCTTTTTTCCAACTTCAATGCAAATTCATCCCACCTCCTTAAATCTACCTCCTCCGAACTCCTTCCCTGTTATACCCTCTCCTTACTGCTCCCATCTTGCCCTCCATCTCAGCATCTCTCCACTGTCCTCTGCCTTACTCACAGTTCTCCCTCTGATATCCCAAACTGCATGGTTTTAAATTGTCTCACACTATCAATCAGCACACTGCTCAATATCTCCATCACATTCTCTCTTTCCTCTCATCATCAATTCAGATTCTGCAACCGGTCCAGACGGCATCAGCCTACATGTTCTAAAAACCTGCTCCTCTGCTCTTGCTCACCGAACTCTCTTCCTTTGGTACCCAAGGCCATCTCCACTCATGGCTCACAGACTTCCTCTCCTGTCGCAGTCAACGTGTGGCCCTAAATGGAGTTCTTTTATCCCCTCTTGCTGTCCAGGCTGGAGTTCCTCAAGGTAGCGTTCTGGGCCCTGTTCTATTTCTGGTTTTCATCAATGACCTCTCTGACTATCTGGAAAATCCTCTTTATCCCTTTGCTGGTGACTCCACCCTCTGCCGTGCCATCTGTCATCCCTCAGACTGACAAGCCGCAGCTTCTTCGCTCACTGCAGATGTGGATAACATTACAAACTGGTCCAACACGTGGAACATGTCTTTCAATCCTGAGAAATCTCACACTCTCACTACTATATGTCTCTCCGAAAGGACCATTTCGACCCCCCCCCCCCACACTCCCATCTACTTTCTCAACAATCCTCTGGAACAAGTCCTTTCATTCAAACTTCTGGATCTCATTATCTGCCATGATCTTTCCTGGGAAAGCCACATTTACAACCTAGCCTCCAAAGCCAGTCGCCGATTGAGAATCCTCCATCGTGTAAAGTCCTTCCTTGCCCCACTTGAGCTCCTGAACACTTGCAAAGCTTTCGTCCACCACCTGATGCAGTATTGCTCTCCCCTCTGGGCTGGTGCTCCTGCCTCTCAGCTTTCTCGGCTTCACGCTGTGGAAACCAATGCATTTAGGATCATTGGCATCTCCCGTGATGAGGCTGAGTCGTTGGGCCTCTCACTCTCTCACCGCAGGCAGGTCAGTGGTCTTTCTGTCTTCTTCCGTCTCCTCTCTGTTCTGCCCGCCTGCTTTGTCTGTGATATGTCCCCACCATATTCCCACAGGGCACTCAAGGTTCGCCAATAACCCCTTTCTGGTAAAACTACCAAAATCGCGAATCACTGTTCACCTTCCCTCTTTTATTCCTCTTTTTTCCCCGCCTTTGGAATAAACTACCACACTCTCTTCAATCCCATTCTTCCCTCCAGGCCTTCAAAACAGCTGTTCACCACCACCACTTATCATCCCCCATCCAAAGTCTTGATCTTTTCTACCCCCGATAATCCACCCAAGCCCACCTCTTTAAAATTCCCTGCTTTCCTTCCTGAGAGTCTCTGTAATGTCCATCTTGTATACCCCGTGTTCCCCACCCCATCCCTCTCCCTTCCACAGATCTCCTAATGTCTCTGTTCCCCACTGTTTTGTCCTTACCTCTCCCCTCATGCCAAACCCCTTAGCTGTGCATTGTGTGTCAGCTCTCATACGAGCCTCGACAATGTATACAAAAGAAAAAAACCCATCACACCTCCACCTCTTCCCACCTCCTCAAATCTTGTTCCTCTCCCTGCCCACTCCTAACTCTACCATATCACTACCCAGTCTCATCCTCCCCCTCTCCTCCCTTTTCACTTCTCCTCCATGACCGTGCCTGCTCTCATAGTCTCTCCTCCCCCTCACCCCTCCCTTTCAAGTCAGCCACCTCCTCCCTCTTCAAAGCAAACTTCTCTCTCCCCCCCCACCCCAAAGCTTCCCCCTCACTGTTCTCAAAAGCTCCCCCACAACTTTCTCTCTCAATTCTCCCCCTCACTCTTCTCCCTCAGTTCTCCCCTCTCACCCTTCTCCCCCAAATGCCCCCCCTCGCCCCTCCCCTTCAAATCTCCCTCGCCTCTCCCCCTTCTCAAAGCAGATCCCTCCTCTTCCCACTTCCTCAATATTTGTTCCTCCCCCAACCTGCTCCCATCTCCACAATACCTCTACCCAGTCTCATCCTTCCCCTCTCCCCACCCCTCCCTCTCCCTCTTCCCCCATGGCTGTGCCTGCTCTCATTATCTTCCCTCTCCCTCAAAGCTACCTTCTCACCCCTCCCTCGTAAATCAACCGCCTCCTCCCTCTTCAAAGCAAACTTCTCTCTTCACCCTCAGCTCAATCCTCCACCTTTTTCAATCTCACATTTCCCCTTTCCCCCTCTCTTATTACTCCCCACTGCTACTCATCCCTAAACCACCTAGACCTTTGTCCTTCTCCCCATACAACCCTCTCCCCTAGCTCTTCTACAATCTGTCATCAACTGTCAACAACTCTCACTACCTCCACCTCTCCTCCCTCACACTACCCCCCCCCCCTCCGCTCCCTTGCACCAAAAGCCTCCTCCCCTCGCTCTTCCTTAACAGTGTGGACCTCAAACATCCAGAGCCTTCGCTCTAACCTGACTGATCTCTCCATAGAGGTTTCCACTGACAAACCAGACATAATCTGCTTAACAGAAACTTTCCTCCTTCAAGTCATCTCTGACTCCTTAGTTTCTCTCCCTGGTTACTCCCTCCTCCGGTATGATAGACCTGAGCCTCGTCCTGGGGGCGGAGTTGCTCTCTTCATCAAAAACTTTACTCCTCACTCCATGCACTGCCATCACTCCCCCACACCCCCAGGAATACCTCTGGCCACGGCCTACCCTCTGCTCCCTTGTCTTGTTTATATGTGTGTTGTGCTGCTCACCAAAGAGTGATGACTCCATTTACATCTCGCTCATCAAAAACATGCACCAACTTCTCTCCACTCATCCAAACTCTCTTTCTTCCTCATATGTGGCGACTTCAATTGCCATCATGCCAGTTAGCTGGGTGTAGGTACCTCTCTCACCTGCCATGGCACTTCTGCAAAGGACTCCTGCAGCTCATTGGGACTGACTCAATTGGTCAACTTCCTGACCCTGATCTCAGTCAATGGTACTCCATCTCTTCTGGATTTGATTTTGACCAATTTCCCAAAAAATGTCTGCTATTCTTCTTCTGCTACAATCAGTTCATCTGACCATGTGCTTATTAAAGTGGTCATCTCTCTGGCTGTTATCAGAGAACCACCTCAGTGTTGACGAGTGTGGCACTTCACTCAAGCAGATTGCCAGGGTCTTCAAGCAGCCAACAAACTTCTAGAATGGTCTCCCATCTCTACTTTCTCCAACATCAACTCATCGTGGGAATTCTTTCAAAGATATTTGCTCTCTTTCATGCACAGATTTATCCCCTCTCGTCTTCAGTTGTCTTACCCTTCCTCCCGCCCATGGTACACTGAAGCCTGTGGTGAGGCAGTTGTCCTGAAACAACTTGCTTTCGCATCATGGAGAGCAACTCCAACTGAGGCTAATCTCAGTTCCTTTCACAAAGCTCAGAACAAGTGTGTGTCTACCTTGAGGAGAGCCAGAAAACAACATCTTTCTCATCTCATGTCTGAACTCTCAAACCTGTCTCCCTCCTCCAAATCCTGGTGGCATCTAGTTAAGTCTGTTTCTGGTGTATGTTTCCCCTCCACCCCCTCCCTTACCTCAAATGGCTGCACAGCTGACACTGAATGTGAAAAGGCTGAATGCCTAAACTCCGTGTTTGCTTCCAAATCTTGTGTCCCAAACCCTTCGCTTTCTGTACCCACCTTACCCAGTCGCACCCAGCTGTCCCTGGATTCTGTGTCCTTTTCTTCTGACAAGGTGGAGAGCTTGCTGTCACCTGTCACACTCTCTTCAATCCCACTCCTCCCTCCAGGTCTTCAAAACAGCTGTTCACCACCATCTCATATCTTACCCCATCCAAAACCATGATGTTTTCTACCAATTAATCCACCCCAAACTCACCTCCTTCAAATTACATTTTCTTTCCGGAAAGTTGTTGTAGTACCGTCTTGTTTACCCCGTGTGCCCCGCCCCATCCCTCTCCCTTCCACAGATATCCTTTTGTCTTTGTTCCCCACTATTTTGTGCTTCCCTCTCCTGCCCCTCTTGTCTCCTGCTTTGTTATACTGTATGTCTCTGTGCATTAGCTCTTAAACGAGCCTTGACTTGTTGCACAAAAAAAAGGCTTCACCACCTGGTAGAGCCAGTGATAAGCTGGAGGCCTATTGTTTTTGAGGTCAATAGGTCAAAAGGTGACCTGGTGTTGGCGCAGTGGTTAGGGCAGCGGCTTGGGATCCAAGAGGTCCTGAGTTCAAGCCCCGTTGAGCCACTGAATTCATACACCAGGGGGTTGACTCAGCCTGTCATCCTTCCGAGGTCGGCGAAATGAGTACCAGTGTACTGGGCCGGTGTATACCCCGGTTAAAAGAGGTGTACCATATCCCTGTGTCGTAAGACGCGACCAGGGTAGCGTCAGGAAGGGCATCCGGCGTAAAACATGTGCCAAATCACTATGCGGATCATAATGGATGATCCGCTGTGGCGACCCCTAACGGGAGCAGCCGAAAGAAGAAGAAGAAGATAGGTCAAAAGGTGAAAGGTCAAGGTCATGTAAATTTTCATTTTTCAACCGATTCACTTAATATCCATATATACTTCATAGTGTAAGACTTGTAAAACTGAAAAACATGGGTCGATTGTGAACCCTCGTCGAGGTGAAGTCTTGGTGATGACTCGGTACCAAGACGTCCCGCTTTGATGCAACTCTGCTTTGATTGGACACCTGACCCTGACCCATGACATTTTTCATTATTATTCAATTGAATTTAGAATGCGATTAAAATTAATTCAATTCAGATCAAATGGAAGACCAAATAGGTCCAGTCCTGCATTGGAGTCATCAGAAGGAACCCAAACAAGTACAAAGCAAAGATGAAGCCATCAGGAAGAATCTGGATAGGATTCACATTTCAGCTCCTCCTCCTCTACCCTCAAACCCATCCAAGCACAGCCAAGTGAGCCTTTTTCCAAAAAAAAAAAACAAAATCAAAAAGAACCCAGATCCAAAAATTAAATAATTCTGGCTGCCAGACCATGTGTCATATCAATTTGAAATTTAAAACATGTATCCCCATCACTACTAGATCGTAATTGTGAAGTTTCACATCGACGAATTAAGCAGTATGCCTGGTGTTGGCTTAATGATAAGGGTGGTGGGCTTGGGATCCTTGGATCCTAGGATCCTGAGTTCAAATCCCCCTTGGCTGTTGAATTAATACCAGGTGGGGTTGACTCTGCCTGTCATCCTTCTGAGGTCGGCAAAATGAGTGCCAACTTGCTTGTATCCTGTGTTGGAGTGGTGACCCGTCCAGTATTATAGCCAAGGAGACTGCTTCGGCAGCACCAATGCTCTGCACAGAGTATGGTCCTGATGGATGATGAAGTGGTTCCAGAGAAAACATTATTTAATATTGTCTTGTCTATTTATACTATTTATTTATAGTATAAATTTATACTATACTATTTAAACTTTTCCACCCAAGGCTTGGGGAACATTTGTGTGACGTTTCCCTTCGATCTGTCCAGCCGTTCTGGAGAAGACGATTTTTATAGGTTTTAGGGTAAATCCAATATGGCCGCCAAACCATGATGTCATATGTGTGAACATTTTGTTCCTCATGGATCGGAGGTCATACGTGTAGAGTTTTGCGCCGATCTGTTCAGCCACTTCATCGAAGGAGATTTTTGAAGGTTTCTTTTTTTTTTTTGAACAACATAGCTGCCGAATCATGTGACCGATGATGTCATCAAAAAAAATGTTCTGTGTGCCACTTTATCCCTCGATGACCCTCAAAGATTTTCATACTGATCAGATGTAGCATTCTACATATGAAATTTTGATGTCATAATGAAGGAACCTCTGATGTCATTTTTAAAAAAATCACCCTTATTCCCCATGAGGAGTACTTGCCGTGTGCCAAGTTTCAATTTTTTTCTTGGTGCAGTTTCAGAGATTGAGGTCCAAGGTTTTCCCATTTTTCCAACATGGCTGCCACACCCCATGACCTATGACATCATAATTATGATTAAAACATTTTACATGAGTAGTCACACCAATGGTGAAAATTTAATCTTAATCCGACAAGCAGTTGCGGAGGCAAACATGAAAGTTCTATGCGGATAAACATACAGACAGACACAGACAAACTGACCCAAACGCAATACCCTCTCCTTTGGTGAGGGTAAACATACCTTTTAGACATGTAGACCTTTGGAGCTCTTATTCCTTTTTGACCACTAAGACCCTTCACAACCCTAAGACCCTGAAGACCCTTTAGGACAGTTAGACCTCATAGACACTCTTGACCTGATAGACCCTATAAACTCCATTAGAACTCTTCGTCCTGTAAGACCCTAGATGCCACGTTAGACCTTCTGTCTGAGGCCTTCTGCAATAACACTTGATGGTCACCAGTCATCCTCAAAAGCAACCCCACTGGTAAACCACCTCAGTACCCAGGTAAGATGTCTCTATCTTTTTTCAGGTTCTGTTCATCTTGGTTTCGTGGAATAGAGAAAAGTCCCAATTGACAAAGAGAAAATGGTATCTATGACAACAATTTCACCCCCATTCCAATCAATTAGTAATTTTTTTTGTGATTTTATTATTGGCAAACATCGGGAATTTTTCAAGATATGAGATTGAAACTTACACAGCTTATTTGTATGTACGTGTAGTATTTGTTTATAAAATCTGGTCAAAGGTCAAGGTCAAGGTCAATGTCATCCATAACATGTAAAACACCTATTAAGGCCCTGTCACACCTTGACGTTTTAGCCAGCATATGGCAATGTATCAAAATGTATGTAAAACGCTGGCTTACACTGAACTATTGATGGTTTTTTTTTCAGTTTTGGATGTATTCATAACGAGTTGGACGTATGCATAACGTATTAGTAACGTACATAGAACGTTTCAATAACATATAGATAACTTATATCAACGAATGCTGAGCGTGTTGTCACTGTTCACAACCTATGCCCAACGATAGTCTAACTTATGCATAGCGCGGCAGCGTATCGCCGACGATCACTTGGCGTAGCCTATTAAAAGGCTGCGGCTCTGATTCAAATCATAACCGCACAAGACATCGAAGTGTCAAGCCGCTGTCACACGTTGACGTTTTAGCCAGCGTATGGTGACGTATGAAAAATTTGCCGAATACGCTGGCACATGTCGAATACGTTATGGGTAAGTTTTGTATATGTTAAAGAGCACGCTGAAGCACGCGTCGTAGTACGCCGAGTACGTCGACAAATTTTCAGCATGTTGAAAATTTTTCGACGTATGCCAGCGTATGACACGTTCCGCATATGCTGGCCATAAGTTGTAGGCACGTTACGTGATCGTTGACACACGTCGACACACGTTACTTGTAAGTTACTCATAAGTCGCAACACGTCGATGTAATGGTTAGCGTCAGTGTTCCAGACTCCCTCGTTTTTTATTTTTTTATTTTTTATTTTTCTTCGGCATGACTGTGATGTTGACACTTCGATTTCTAGTGCGGTTATGATTTAAATCGTTGAGCGGCAGCCTATTAATTATATTATATTATAACCGCACTAGAAATCCAAGTGTCAACATCACCGTCATGCCGAAGAAAAAAAACCAGGGAGTCTGGAACACTGACGCTAACCATTACCTCGACGTGTTTTGACTTATGAGTAACTTACAAGTAACGTGTGTTGATGTGTGTCAACGATCGCGTGACGTGCCTACAACTTATGGCCAGCGTATGCGGAACGTTTGAGTCATACGCTGGCATACATCGAAAAATTTCAAGCATGTTAAAATTTGTCGACGAGCTCGGCGTACTACGACGTATGCCAGCATGCTCTTAACGTATACAAAACTTACCCATAACGTATTCGACATGTGCCAGCGTTTTAAACAAATTTTTCATCCGTCGGCATACGCTGGCGAAATCGTCAAGGTGTGACAGGGCCTTTAGGTAGCATCTAGAAAATGTGTCAACTAAATTTGATATGTACAACCTTCCATCATCCAGAACACTTGACAGGTCAACTTACCAAATTATCAAATTGCTGTTTCCATGGCAACGATTGTTTATTTTGACTTCGCAAGTATCGTGCTATGCTCAGCATTTTTATTGTTGTCTGTTGGTCTATCTGTGAGCAGGAAATCCCAAAAAGTTACGGGCAGATTTGGACGAAACTTGGTGGACAGGTGAGGTGATGAGGACAAATTGGTTAGATTTTGGTGAAGATCTGGATCCGGATCTAAGATTTTATTTATTTATTAATTATTCTTTATAATTGAGAGATGGGGCTAACAACGATAAAATAGCATATCTCAAAACCTTGTGGATGGGTTGTGACAAAAAATGGTGGATGAGTTGGGTCAGTGACCAAAATAAGCCGATTAGATATTGGTTCAGGTATGGATGCAGATCCGGCCCATCAGGAGGATACACAATGTGAACTGTTCAGCCTGGCGGAGGGATGCGCTCTACCAAGTGCCATTACAGTTGATTTCTGTCCCATCTTATATCATCGTCCTTCCCTACCCATGATCTATTTTACGTCCATTAGCCGTATCCCAGACACAATTGCCTCTAACTTGATGGCCATTGCCTCCTCTGCGTCCTCTTTCCTGCTTGTCGATTCCAAGTGTGGCCCGATTGTCAGTTTGATGCCACCTCGTTCTTCCATGAGCCTCAATCTTGCATTGAAAATCTATAATAATAATAAGTGTGTGTGTGTGTGTGTGTGTGTGTGTGTGTGTGTGTGTGTGTATGACTGTATTTACACACAATATACCTTGATATAAACGAATAGCGAGTATGTGCATCCTTTTCCTTGCAAACCATTCAAATTCTTGTCAGGGCGTGTTCAATCAACACTGTTATAAACTCTTGCTAAACAGTGTTCCAACCTTTCATCAAACACTTCCCTGCATTGCCTGATTCTGTAAAATTTGCTTTCTAAGTCACCCCAGTTGAAGCTAACTGTTTCACCGCAATGATGACTATTTTTATTTCTAATCTCGAGTTATTTTCTTTTAATAACGCAAATGGTCCAGGGGATTGAGGTCCAGATGCTGAACAAATTTTGCACACCAAGGAAGGAGGCCATGACCCACAAAACGCAAGATGGGAAGCCCCGCTATCATGCGACCCCGGTGCCAAACGCTCGGTCTTAGCCTGGAATTCAAGCGATGCGGGGATGAGTGCTTTCCAATGCAGGGTAGTCGCTGGTGGCTCTGCCCGTTTTGAGACCAGACGACAGGTGGAAAGGCTTTCCCATCGGGCCTCTGAATTGAGATTGTCCACGTTGTGTGTATTTTGAAAGGTCCCAGTTTAGGTCGATGCGTGTGCCCATCACTGTTGGCGAAGAAACGGATTTTGAGTTCCATGTTGAGTAAAGAAGTAGATTGAATTATAATTGACTGGTGAAGCCTTTAACGTTTTGGGGTGTGGGTTCAGACGTGTTATTTAAACTCTCATATTTTTTATACGACAGGCCATGGAAGGTGAACATGCACGAACTGGCGATGAGTAAGAATGGCAAACCGATTGGCACGACCCGCTTGAATGAGGAAAAGTATTTTCCAAATTCCAGAGGTGTTTCCAGCACGCACATGCGGTGGAGTTCTGAAGTTTACGTCGTGCAAGTGAACTTTTACCGCATCGATGCTTGAAGGTCACCACATGGAAAGTCATTTTGATGGACGCATCTCTTATTTGATATTTTTTGAAATTATATTCCCACTTTCATGCTTTGATGAGCCAGGCGGGGCATGGTGAGGCGTATGACCTATGGAAGGTGAAATGAGATTTGTAGAGTCCACAGTTTGGGCTTTGCCCTGAAGGTCTTTCTTGAAATGTTTTGAGAAAGGTGTTTTCCAGCCTAAAGCACTGGAATCTTTGAGGGATTAATTCTGACAGATTAACCTGTAATGTTTATTGTTTAGCATTGCAGCTGCAACAGGTTTGTGTGTGTAACAGTAAACTACATGTGCTCAGAAAACAATCGTGAAATTGCAAAATGAAACCTGTCTAGACTTGCCATACCACAATGACGACTTCATTAACTCTCACTCTCACTCTCACTCTCTCTGCTTTTCCGAATCTCTTCCCTTCTCGTATAATAATTCCGTGCCTCATGATGAAACTTCTGTAATTTTTTATTTATTTATTTTTGCTCTCGAGGTGTTCCTAAACCCCTTGTTTTTGTTGTGCCGAGTCAGAAACTTTTGACTTTTTACTTGAACAAATGATTGCGCTTCTGGACCCCCACTGTTTTGGCATTTGTGCTTTTCCTTGATCTGCTGTTTCATGATGCTCTTTTCACACTTGCAAAGTGAACCGTGCTGTGCTTAAACGCTGTGTGTGTGTGTGGCAGGAGACATAAAGACGTGAGCAATGAGGATGATGACGAGGAGATTAATTGGTGTAGTGATGGGATCAAACCACGTAAATTATCTCCCGCCGTGCACAGCAGGGTCCTGCAGGGCAGATTCGCTTTGTAAGGGCATAAGAATCCCAAATTGGTAAATTTGTTCCTATAGAATACCTTAAAATGCCTTAGTGTTTGACAGTGTGATCCACACCACCTGACCTTGTCTACGAGATGTCTGGCTCAAGAATTGATTACATTCACAGGGACCATTTGTATATTAAGCGCTCAAATCCTGCCCACTTGCCAAAGCCGAAGCTGAATCTTGGTTTCGTGGGCCAGCCGGTCTGCATTCCGAACATCCATTCATGGGAATTTCATGCACCTGGCCCGAGACACTCCACACCATCACCGTTTGAAGGGAATAAAAGTTTTTAAATTCTTGGAAACTGACTAAAGACCACAACACCTCCTGGGATGTTTAAGAACGTGCAAAGCACAAAGGAAGTCGTGCTGGGTTTGTTTTCTGAAGTCTTGCAGCTGTCATGGTCTCCAAAACTACTGAATCGGTGTGGGTCTAAAATAACAAATGATATGATCGGCAATAAGTTATGCTCATTGTTTGGTTAACAGGTTACTGAACTGTTTTTTTTTTTTAATGATTTCTATTTTTTTCTCCTTTGGCTCAAAATTTTTGGACTTTCTTCTGCAAAGCAACAAACGACATCTCCGTTGTATCGCATCACTTCTTCCTTTATAGCAGAAGAAAACGAAGAAGATGTTTTCTCTTTAAATAATAATTTCCTCTCGGTTTTCTCTTCCATGAGATGTATTGTGAGTCTGGAAGATTTTTTTTTTTTAATCGCTCCTCTTGGCGGTGTTCAGCGTCAGACAAGGTACAGGTGGCTTGTGTTACAAGGTGCTTTCGTTCCACTCGGAGCGGCTCGGTGGCGCCGCATTCTGGTCACAATATCAGAATCCGATCCACGTGACGATGTTTCAGTTGTTGCTGAGATTGGAATACATCAGGATTTTGATGTTGGTTGTTCCCTTCAGTGGCCATCTATATACGACGTGCACAAAATTTCCAGGCTTTTTCTGGCCGCCACTATCCTCAAGTCTGTCCCATTGTTTTTATATTATTATTTGATATTTCTCAATTTCCTTTCTCGGTTTTTTTAATCCCCCTTTCTCCTTTCTGCACAAAATGTGGAGTTTAATTTGTGTCAGGGGCAGTTGGCATGATCATGTGCGTAACATGATGGCATTTCAGTTTGATCAGCCTTCATTGATGGCAAAGGTTATCAGGGTATATTTGTAAAGTGTTGTGTCATGTTGTGTCATTTGCTTTGATCTTTGTTGTCATTCGTTATTATTGAAAACTCATCATTCATTATTGGAGAGCACATGTTGCGTTGTTGTGCCTTTAGGCTTTTGATGATCCGCATTCAGAGCCTGCCACCGTGCATCAGGCTAATCTGCTCACTGCTCACTGTTATCTTTATAACTAGCTCGTCTACACGACTAAGCTGGTCCCAGGTCTTGTGGGATAACGTGTTGCCTTTTTCACCCCAGAAGGTTTTATACTGCACGTTTAATACATCATGACTGATCGGTGTCGTCATGTGTGTGTATGCACATTGTTCATGTGTACTTTGAGGTCACAGAGGTTACTGGTTCAGAAACCTGTAGTTACGGTCGCATCACTCCGGTGGAATAATTTCCTGAGACAAGGCCCTCAATAGGTCAAGGCGTTTTTATTTATTTATTTATTTTATTTTTACAGGCCATATGGTATGGTTTGTTACAATTTTTTTTTCTGTTTCACGGGGTGTTCTTCATGAAACCAGGTATGTTTCACACCCACTGAGATGGATGTCCATGAATCATAACCGACTGAGCCGCTATGCGGTGCGAGCATAATGGAGACCATTCGAGAACAAAGACCCCACCCTTGTATCGTTCACGTGCCTGCTTGCCTGTCATCCATCCCATGCATTCTGTGTCACGGGTCATGGTCCGCTGTCTGTCTGTTTGAAATTCCTCTCTGTAACCACAGGCATTTGTCAGAGAGTGACAAATTGATATGTCTCCACTTCATTGTCACACCGGCCAATCAGTGCAAGCTTTGCTGTCTAACTCTGCAGCCACACTCTTTGTTTGCTGCAGATTTTTTTAGATTTTAATGCAAGCCCCTGTATGGAGTTTCACAGTGGGAAGCGAAAGTCGCAGGAAAGCCTGAATTTGTCGTGTTGGCGCAACATTGCGGTGTTGAGGTTTGCTTCAGTGTGTCACAAAAACGTCTCAAAGCAGATGTTTTTATTTGACGCTTTTTATTTCAGTGTTTTCTTCTAAACACTTGAAAATAAATTAATAGATTAGTGATTGAATAGTTTGATGACATGAACTGTCAGCATAGGATCGGAGGTTGCGTCCTCGCCTGTCAAGATTCAGAATCCGATCCGCCGATACACTGTCAATCCGGTGCATCACATGCAGGGTGTTGCATCATCATGGAGTATACCTTCCGTTCATCATGGGGGATTATTAAACCGGTTGTCTATTTTGCTTGTAGCCGTTGCGAATAATGTGCCGGTGCCAAGGCTAAAATCCCATGACTGTTGCTGCTGCTCTTGCCCTTTCCCAATCATCATGGAACTGAGACATTGTGAGAAGAATGGAAGAGTGTTGCAGCAGGAAGGGGAAGAACTGGGTATAAATTAGCTCCAGTACCGGCACACCATGGCAGTCTCTTTCTGTCAGCAACTTGTACAAATTACTGGAAGAATATGCGTGCAACTTCAAAATTTACCCAAAAGTGATCAGGACCATTTCTGTGACTTCTGTTTTTTTGTTCGTATGCAGCACAAGGCCGCAGGGTAGCATCATTGGCTGGGGTTGCAGCTGTGCTGCCGATGCAATGCCCTCTGCTGGTTAGGGCAGGAATTTGGAATTTGGCCAAATTGCCGGCGATAGGTCACCTACTCTTCACGAAGGACACCATGAGATATTTAACGTCCACCAACAAATGCTGGTATTTGAGGGGCGTCCATCTGAGGGGCGGCACACACATTGATGAATCTCCCTCCCTGTGAAACACCGCGTTGACAGTTTATAGCTGGGTCAAGTTTCAAACCCAAGCTGGACAGCTTAGATGCGAGTGTGTGTATCTCTCGGCCATCTTGTCAGCCCGTGTTTCTCTGACTGACAGAATGCCTAATTACAGTAAGCTGGCAGGAAGTCCATGTCCTTTTGTGTCGGATTCCCCCTCAGTACTTCCGCCTCAATACTGTCGCAGCTCTTCACCAATAAATACATTCCATAAATTGCCTGTTCAACTCGTGACATCATAAATCGAAATTCCTTGCTTTAAAAGGCTTTCTTGTAGTTTAAACGAAGACATTGGTTTATTGGTTCACAAAAAAATATTTTCACGAAAAAAATAAGTGACCACTATATTCGTTATTGTTGTCTGTCTGTCTGTCTGTCTGTTTGTCCCGAGCATAGCTCCGTGGGTTTTGATCCGATCCTGATAAAATTTTGGTGGGAGGTTTATATCATGATCTAGTTGTGTTTTCCTGAGAATGGGCATGGTGCGCCCATTATGGGCGGAGTCACCCCCAAAAAACATGTTTTTAGGGGGTAGCTGATTTCAATTTGCATCTTCTCTGAGGCGGTTTGTCGAATCTGGCAGGGGTTTCAGTATTTGGTTAGCCCAATGGCACCTGCATGGCCCCACGGAGCTCGATTTTTCATTTTCGTCCCAAGGTCAAGGTCACGAACTTAGAAAATTGCGAATTTTGACATAAAAATCCATTTTCTCCGAGAGGTTTGCGAATCTGTCAGGGGTTTCGGTTTTTGGTTAGTCCAATGGCACCTGCATATCCCCACGGAGCTCGATTTTTCATTTTCATCCCAAGGTCACAAGGTCACGAACTTAGGAAAATTTCGAATTTTGACAAACTTTGAGAGCTAGGATGACAATATATTTTATGCATAATCTTGAGGTCATTCCCCACCTAAAGTCTTGAAACCATTTTGCTCTATCTCGAACACCTTGCCCATGGCACCCCCTTCAAGTTTGTTTTTACGCTGATTTCATCAAAGTATGGATAATCCGAGGAGTGCGAAATGCCATATAGCCTATATGACGTTATATTGTTCCTGGAATGTTCCAGAGGAAGTTTTGCACCAAAGGTCATAATCCTTGACCTTTGACCATTAAAATTCACAAAGGTCAAATTTTCAAAGTTGTGGGAATCGAACCGGGTTTTCGACCTTCTTCGACGAACTAACTCCAATAAGCTATAGCACGTATCCTGTTTCCTTATTTTAATGTCCACAACATTGTTTTGGGACCTTTAAAGGTTATGCAAAGGTCAAATTTTTTTTTAAGTTGTTGAACGAAACCGGGTTTTCGACATTTTGCAGCTAATAACCCGTCACTCGTACCACATCATGTTGATCATTTTTATAACTTGGTCAAACATCATCACATTGTCTCATCCTTGACTTCTGAAACGATCAACATCGTCAAATACCGCTCGTGAACCATCGTCGTCTTCAGACTTGTAATGAATGTTAAACTCATCTTTCAGCCATTACACAGCGTAATTATTGTGATCACCCATTAGAAATCACCCTAAACGTTCCTCTTACTCACATGTCAATGTTATGTGCAATGATTGGACCAATCATCTGTTTGTTATGCTGGTGGCATTCAAATTATGGTTTGATTTATGTGATGCAATCTTTTAATTTTGAAGTAAAATATTGTTGGAACCACACGGGTCTTCCCAATGACTTGGTGTGAATCCCGGTGGGCCACGTCAGCAGCCGTAATGGCCGACTGATCAACAGCGGCTGTAACGGCCGACTGATTCAATGGCCCCCAAGCCAGATCATGTGTCCACTGTTGCCATGATACCATGCTAATGAGGCCACCGAATCAGCCAATGTGTTACGCTAATTAATGACGCATTCCTCGTTTCTAATTAATGGCTGAGCGAGCCGGTGAGACGCACGGCATGGTCTGCATATATGGTGTTGGTTAATCCAACACCATATCATCCTTAAATGACTCACCTAATTACAATGACTATCACTGCGTTTCAAATTCACCTCGAGACCAGGTATATGTACATGCAACAATGTTTTACGAGGGGGGGGGGAATACACAAAATAATCAACAATAAAACTCACCCAGCCACCGATACATGTCCACGGACCAACCAACGGACGAATGGGAGATCCTTAAATAATGATCTTATCAGGCCCCATTCATATCAGGATAGAAAGACAGGGATTGACAGGAAAGAAAATACCCCAGTGATATCCGGCAGGACACCACAGGATGGCAAAGCCACAGGTCCCAGGTGTGCTGCAGGAAATGGGAAGCTGCGTCCTGTGCGGCCCAGCTCGAGAGGAGAGAGAGAGCGTGCCTCTGGTGTGGCAGATCTAGCTAATAATGCAGCCTTTGGTGACATGGTCCTGGTCATCTCCTGGCTTCCACCCGGCGCACCCGCCTTTATAGCCACAAGCCCCACGTCACCCATGATGTGCTGTTCCCTCCCGTCTCACTCATTATTGGGTCGTGGGCCCATGTGATGGATGGAGGACCGTGTCTTGTGCCTTGTCACAGGCACTCCAGAGGGACGGTGTGGCACAACGATATTTCCCGCCCAAACTAGTGCCAACGTCCTAGTCTTTTCCCCCACAAAAAAAACAAAACATGTGACAGATTACAAAGGTTAGAACATAAAATAAAGGCTCACAGGTTCGGTGGTTTTTAGACACATACATTAGGATGGTGGATATTGTCTATGTGTTACATAAAACGATGCGTTTCTAATCCCACGATTAATTACCGTACTTCATGACGGAGATAACTAAACAATTCTGAGCAATGTTAGCCCTCAAGAGTCATTTCCACAACACTAAAGAAAACGTTCCAGTATCCCAACATGACATGTGTAGGTTTTTAATACGTTTTAAAAAAAATGTGGTGAACAGCTCGCCGTAACAATGCTGTAAAACAGCATTGGTTCTCTCCTGAGTTAACTAATATTATTTTAATGTCTCCACTTAAAGAAAAAAAAACATGATGGAAATCCTCAGTCCGGGTCGTGATTTCACAGACGGTCTCAACTCCCTCGTTACTTGAGCAGGGCAACCATCCGTAGGTCCGTAGGCCACATGTAGTACCACATCCGTTGTTTTCGTTCTTTCTTTCGAGCTTGGTTTGTGGTGGCTCCGGCGAGGAGTGATGCAGAGTATGTGTATAACGGAGCGGGAGGGTTTTAAATCACCCAGTCAGATTGTATAACAGGATGTAAACCGGTGAGACGTCGTGTTAAAAAAAATGTCTGAAGTGCTCTCCCAGGGGATGTGAGACTTCATTCACTTCAAAGTATTTGCTCGACGCTGGTCTCCCAATAACCCCTCGGTGAAACCGCAACAACTGTGCTTATAATACAAAGGTTGTTGTTCCCCACAAGTAAATTGTTTGTGATAAACCCTGGCTTTCTAGGGGCAGGAAGCTGGATTTGTTTTGGTTGTTTCCTCTTTCAGTTGGAGAAACCTGCTCAAAGTTAAAGAAAACAAAATTCCCTTGTTTTGAAAAATGAGCGTACTGGAATCTTGGAGCTTGGGCCCACCAAGGTGTAAATCGGCCTGAGTTACAGGATTAAGGTAGGAGGGGGTTGACGGTTGTGGATCACCCTGGAGTACCATCATGGTAAGTGGAGTTCATAACTAGTAGTGGGGCAGATAACAGCAATTTTTGAGAGAAATCGTGCAAATGATGATACAAGCATCAAATTTGGCACATTTGTTCTCCAGGGGATTATAATCAAATCTGCCTGATTGGCCATTTGAAAATCCAAATTTTGAAAAATTTGAAAAAAAAACAAAACTTCAAAAAAGTCAAGATCACGAATCAATGTTGGATGCTGGCTGAGATTGGTGAATGTTTCAGAAACATCATCAAAGACGTTCCAAGTCTGCCATGCAGTTTTCTTCCCTTTACCGCGGAAGGCAGACACGACGTCACATCCAGTGAATACATGGAAGTATAGGATCTGGAATCCATCGGACTGGAATCCATCGCACCTTGGCCAAAGGCAATCCACATGTTCTCAAGACCTAGTTCCTGTAAGGATGGCAGTACAGATATTGCTATGACTAGTACGTCCGTGTCATTAGCCTTAATGATAATGGACTTGCTACCATCCGTCGTTGCATCCCTGGTGTGTACAAATATTCGAGTGTCAGCTTCTTCATGACAACATGGAGACACAGCATCCAGTGACTTCCTTGTGTTGCTAATGGCATCTTTTCCTTTTGTGACAATGACTGTGCTTGTCGTCTGTGATTCGCACATCTTTTCCGCAAGGAAGTGAAGCAGCTCAGTCTTGTTGCTGTCATCTCGAAGAAAGCTTCTCCAGTTACTTGGGGGTCTTACTGGTTCCTGTCACTCTTCTTCTGATTCCTTGCCGCCTTTTCGACCTTGCCACGGACTTCAGACTTGACTTCTTCTACACATCAAACACTACGTCCACCCTCTCGTACCTGGCACCATAGGATTCCACCTTTGGGATGTCTTCTTTAGCATAGTCATCAAATATCTTTGAAGTGCGTGGAGGTAGGGCATTGATAAGTGCTGAGCCATCAATGATGACTTCATATCCCCTTGGTTCTCTGTCTGGGATGTTCACTTGCGCTTCAAGAATTTCAGCCAGCTGTGACTTCAAATTTTGTTGAAGTTTTTTTTTTTTCTTCAAATTTTTCAAAATTTGGATTTTCAAATGGCCAATTGGGCAGATTTGATCAGAAAGCCCTGCAGAACAGAAATGCCAAATTTGATGCTTGCATCATAATTTGCACGATTTTTCTACTATCTACTACACTATACGGTTTGGATGCAGTAAAACATCCTTAGAGAAATGCACCAAGTTCTTCATTAAAAGTCTCAATTAATGGGTGGATCCCAGAGCAATGATCATGGCCAATGCCTCACGAGGGAGAGAGCCGCCACCTCCACAAAGGTGTTTGAAACATATCACAGTGACTGAACCTCGACACACCCATCTCACAGGCCTGACTCAAACCCAGGTCGAAATCCTGATCTGGTTGCAGTTTGAAACTGGGTTATCGATCAAGCGAGATGATTGGTGGCTCATAGTTGATGCTCGGTGAGTGAAAATAGTTCCAGAACAACAACAACAACAACAACAACAACAACGCCTGTAGTACTGCCAGCAGTTATCTGCAAGTGCAGAAAAGTTATTTGGCAGAGTCATTGCCAAAGAGCAACAAAACTGTCCAAATCTGTCATTGTGGGTAGAGCATCCACTCTGTGTCTCATAGTTCAGCCCTGCCGAGTCGTATCAGAGCCGTTAAAAGTGGTTTGTGCTGTTCCCTTCCTTGATATTCATCATTTAGAGGATATAGCACGGACAAACACCGTCGGTTGGCATCTGAGAGGGGAGAGCAGGAGGACAGAAAGGTTTCTCCTTAAAATGCCCTGTGAACTCCGGAGAGAAATGTGACGTCACAAGATGGCATCGCCAGTTCCCAGAGTGCTCTGGGAAGTTCCTTCCGCCCCCCCCCCCCCAAGATCAACGGCTGTGTTTGTCTGATGTTAAAGGGTCAAGTCTCTGTGGGTTGTCTGGTGCCTCTGTCTGCACATGCATGATTTGTGTGACGACTCTTCCATGAGCCTTAGACTCTGCAGAAAAGAAAATGCTTCTTCCATATGAACAAGAGGAAAAGTACTATTGAGATGTCTGGATCATTAAATAATGTGGTTCATGAAATATTTATAAAAGGAAAAAATAATTGAGACTATCCAGACAAACACAGGGTGGACTTATTTGTCAGATCTGTTTTTTATTATTAACGTGATATATACATATATACATATATATACATATATACATATATATGTATATATGTATATATATATGTATATATGTATATATATATATATATATATATATATATATATGTATATATATGTATATATGTATATATATATGTATATATATATATATGTATATATATATGTGTATATATATGTGTATATATATATATATATATATGTATATATATATGTATATATATA
>NC_140976.1:15412527-15442527 GCF_056783735.1 Eptatretus burgeri | reverse complement strand
CCACATGCGAGCATTGTTGATGGAAGTTTGAAACCCCACAGTATGTTTCGTGAAGAGTAGTTGAGTTATCACCCAGCACCCTGGTTAAATTACAGATTCCTGCTCGAACCTACAGGGGGCACTGACTCCCTCCTGTTTTATTACCCCTGCCACCTAAGGTGGACGGAGGTTATGTTTTCACTCCGGTTTGTCTGTCTGTCTTTGGCTGTGACCAGGATATCTCAAAAGGTTGTGGATGGAATCGGTGAGGTACAAAACGTAACCTATTCAGCCTGGTGGAGGCGTGCTCTCTCCCGAGTGTCATTCAAGTTGCCTCTGAGCTCGACAGATACAGCAAAAAGTTGTTTTCTCATCAATTGACATGATCATGTGATTAGTTCTTAAAATTGAAAGTTATTTTTTAAAAATAAAATACTTTGTTGCCATGGCTTTGTATTCGGAACAAAAAAAAGGAATCAAATTACTTCTGTTTGCTCCGTTAAGATGAAAAATGATGATTCGCAGGTGTGCAACGACGCAAGCATTTAAATGATATAATCATTTCTGGAAGGCTCGTGAATGTTCATTGTGATTTTGAAATAAGTTGAAAGAAATAATATTTAAACAATATTGAAATGAATAAGTTGCTGGCCGAACAGTCAAAGCAGAGTCAGCACGAGTGACCACCTGTTTATTGTATATACAAGAGAGGATGTAGGACAGAGTGAGGATGGTCGGGATTTTTGGAGGAGATGGTTCATATCTGTTAGCATACACAGGCGATAAGGATTAGAGGTTCCTTCATATTTGCGGATGTAATAAATAGTTGGTTTTGTGGAATGACGTGAAGTTACCAAAAACCCCATTTGGTGAAAGTGTAGGTTTCAAGTGCACGTCGCGATTCGATGCTCTGCGTTGGCATGGGTTGGTGAAGCAGGTAGGAGGTGATCGAGTGAACGCGGAATGTGAATTTATGTTTGAACCCTCACAGGAGGAGTTGGTGAGACATTTTGCGATTTCCCCATCACGAGGTTGCTTTCGAGTGTGAGATTGTGCATCTCACGTTTGTCATCGTCTAATCGTTGCAGAACGAGATAAGGTGCTGGGGCAGAAGTCATCGGAACAGCGCGTGCTCTGGCTTTGTTTGCAAAGCTGTAGATATGGGCTTCTTGTCACAAGTATGAAAGCTTAGCAAAAAACTTTTGTGATTTGAAGTTACTGCACTGAAAAATCAAATAATTCGAGTTGAACATGCAGTGAACTTGTGTGTCTGTCTGTGTGTTGGTCGGTTGTTCACATGCAACATGCGAGCTACACCTGGTCAGTTTGTTTACTGGGCTGCAAGTCACGGTGCTGCTCAGACAGGTGCCACACTGTAAGAGAGCAAACGGTGTAACCTGGTGTCTGCAAGGAACCCACGCGAAGACCAGACTACGTGTGATGATGATACTTCTGATGGGCGACGCACAAGTGTATTGATGCCTCGGCTTACCTGCGAAACACCAGGATGACCAAACATAACTGGATAGAGATTCGAACCCAAGCTGCACAGCTTCGAGGCAACTTCTAGGCTCTCCGACCTGACCTTACATTGTTTACTCATGACGAGGTGATCGCGATGACCTCTTGCTCTCCACTTCAGGGACAACTTGCCATCAATCTCGACGTGTCACCACACTTCACGCGGTCAAAGGTCTCCGCATTGAGTTGCTGCACACCACGTGCCGTGTCGTTATATCTACAACATATAACTGAATAAGTCATCCTTTTTCATTCTGAGTTGCATTCCATGGAGATCCGCTGTTCAGCAGAGCGAGAAAACCCCAAGGAATGCTCATTCGTGGATTTAAATTTTTTTTATTATTATTATTATTTATTATTAATTATTTATTTAATTTCCTCATTGAGTTCCAAAGGGAAGTCCAAACCCGTTCCCTCTGTGGCTGAGTAAGGCACTTTGTTTTCCGACAAACCGAGAGGTCGGACCGTCCGAGTTTTGTTGCCCTTTTCCCAGTGACTGTCTGCGTGGGCTCTGAAGTTCGGACAGACGTGGAGTTTGCCGTAATTTGTCTTTCTCATAATTTGTCTTTTTGGGAACACACCCTTTTATGACGTCACAACTGTTTCTCTGGGATATGAATCAGAATCGATTGGCGTGAAAAAACAACCTGTGATGTCGACACTTTCCTTGAATTTCTGAAGTGTGGATATTAAAGAGGAAGCACGTCCCCTGGTTACGCAATGAAGGGTTTTGATTGTACACATTTATCAAATTTCAGATTCCAACGTCGTTCCTTCACTGATAATAAAGCGATTTGGGATGACGCGTCGGTGATGTCCGAATCACCTGTCATGACGTTGTAGTGACGATAGAGGGCAGGTGTGCATTGTCCAGGTGATGTGAACAGTTTGAGATGCTTTGTTGCGTCGTTCTGCTTTTGAGTTTGACTAGATGTGCCGACTCTTCGCTTCGCTAACGGGTTTAATCGAATGACAGCATGTTGTACTATTCTTCAAAAACGTAATGCATCTACCTGTGAATCTCTACGGATGCAAAATGAAGTGAAATGCGTGGAAAAAAGAAAAAAAGGATGTTTTATAACACTTAGTTGTTGTTGCTGCTGTGATGTTGTCCCATCTGTGGATGTTGCTGTTAGTGTGCTCCTTCCTTGTACTTTTATATATTTTTTGATTTGAGAAGTATCATTGTATATAATTTTGTGTGCTCCTTCCTTGTACTTTTATATATTTGTTGATTTGAGAAGTATCATTGTATATAATTTTGTGTGCTCCTTCCTTGTACTTTTATATATTTTTTGATTTGAGAAGTATCATTGTATATAATTTTGTGTGCTCCTTCCTTGTACTTTTATGTATTATTTGATTTGAGAAGTATCATTGTATATAATTTTGTGTGCTCCTTCCTTGTACTTTTATGTATTATTTGATTTGAGAAGTATCATTGTATATAATTTTGTGTGCTCCTTCCTTTTACTTTTATATATTTTTTGATTTGAGAAGTATCATTGTATATAATTTTGTGTGCTCCTTCCTTGATTTGAGAAGTATCATTGTATATAATTTTGTGTGCTCCTTCCTTGATTTGAGAAGTATCATTGTATATAATTTTGTATGCTCCTTCCTTGTACTTTTATATATTATTTGATTTGAGAAGTATCATTGTATATAATTTTGTGTGCTCCTTCCTTGATTTGAGAAGTATCATTGTGTATAATTTTGTTTGCTCCGTCCTTGTACTTTTATGTTTTATTTGATTTGAGAAGTATCATTGTATATAATTTTGTGTGCTCCTTCCTTTTACTTTTATATATTTTTTGATTTGAGAAGTATCATTGTATATAATTTTGTGTGCTCCTTCCTTTTACTTTTATATATTTTTTGATTTGAGAAGTATCATTGTATATAATTTTGTGTGCTCCTTCCTTGTACTTTTATGTATTATTTGATTTGAGAAGTATCATTGTATATAATTTTGTGTGCTCCTTCCTTGATTTGAGAAGTATCATTGTGTATAATTTTGTGTGCTCCTTCCTTGATTTGAGAAGTATCATTGTATATAATTTTGTGTGCTCCTTCCTTGTACTTTTATGTATTATTTGATTTGAGAAGTATCATTGTATATAATTTTGTGTGCTCCTTCCTTTTACTTTTATATATTTTTTTGATTTGAGAAGTATCATTGTATATAATTTTGTGTGCTCCTTCCTTGTACTTTTATGTATTATTTGATTTGAGAAGTATCATTGTATATAATTTTGTGTGCTCCTTCCTTGATTTGAGAAGTATCATTGTGTATAATTTTGTGTGCTCCTTCCTTGATTTGAGAAGTATCATTGTATATAATTTTGTGTGCTCCTTCCTTGTACTTTTATGTATTATTTGATTTGAGAAGTATCATTGTATATAATTTTGTGTGCTCCTTCCTTTTACTTTTATATATTTTTTGATTTGAGAAGTATCATTGTATATAATTTTGTGTGCTCCTTCCTTGTACTTTTATGTATTATTTGATTTGAGAAGTATCATTGTATATAATTTTGTGTGCTCCTTCCTTGATTTGAGAAGTATCATTGTGTATAATTTTGTGTGCTCCTTCCTTGATTTGAGAAGTATCATTGTATATAATTTTGTGTGCTCCTTCCTTGTACTTTTATGTATTATTTGATTTGAGAAGTATCATTGTATATAATTTTGTGTGCTCCTTCCTTTTACTTTTATATATTTTTTGATTTGAGAAGTATCATTGTATATAATTTTGTGTGCTCCTTCCTTGTACTTTTATGTATTATTTGATTTGAGAAGTATCATTGTATATAATTTTGTGTGCTCCTTCCTTGATTTGAGAAGTATCATTGTGTATAATTTTGTGTGCTCCTTCCTTGATTTGAGAAGTATCATTGTATATAATTTTGTGTGCTCCTTCCTTGTACTTTTATGTATTATTTGATTTGAGAAGTATCATTGCATATAATTTTGTGTGCTCCTTCCTTTTACTTTTATATATTTTTTTGATTTGAGAAGTATCATTGTATATAATTTTGTGTGCTCCTTCCTTGTACTTTTATGTATTTTTTGATTTGAGAAGTATCATTGTATATAATTTTGTGTGCTCCTTTCGTGTCCGACACTCTTTACTCAGTCTAAAGGGTACTTGCTGCCGTGCCGTTGTTGCCGCTGCATTAAAGCTCTAGGGCCTGCTTCTTCTTCTTCTTCAATTATAGAAAGACGGGCTTTTAAAACGGGCGTTTTAATGATTCAACCGACACTATTTTGGTTCCAAATAAATCGATTATTTTCTTTCCAATGGTACCATTGTTAGCTCACCTGGAACATAGCTCAGGTGAGGTATCCGCATCGCGCGTTCTCCGTCAGTCCGTCGGTCGGTATGTAAATGCTCGGATCTTCTTCTCCGAAACTGCACACACGATTTCGACGAAATCTGACCACACCCTTCATCACCCATGATGTTCCAAAGATTGTTCACGGTGTTTAAAAAAGAAAAAAGATAGGGGCAATACCCCTGGGTGCTCACCTGGTAGAATAATGATACTGAGGAGAAAGTCAACATGGGACGGAATCAGCAAACTATACCAACAATTACCTATTTTGGGGGGAAACTCCTTCCCCTGTAACTCTCCTTCAACCCTGATTATTTGATTTATTCATTTTTAATAGCCTGAACTTTGGTACATCACAGGTGATGAAGGTTGTGGTCAAATTTCATTGAAATTGTTTGTATAGTTTCTGAGAAGAAAGGAAATACCTCTTTATAGGGGGCAACCCCCCCATAAACTCCCTCTGGAGACCCCTTCAGACCCCGATTATTTATTTATGTAATGTCGTGAACAAACTTTGGTAAATCACGGGTGATGAAGGTTGTGATCAAGGTTCATCAGAATTGCATGTGTAGTTTCTAAGAATAAAGCAAATACCTCTTTAAAGGGGGGCAACCCCCGTAGACCCCTCTAGGGCCCGATTTTTTTTAATTTTATTTTATTCCATGAACTAACTTTGGTATGTAGATGGTGATGAACGTTGTGGTAAAGTTTCATCGAAATCGTATGTGTAGTTTCAGAGAAGAAGTTGCAAGTATGTGTGGATGGACAGTGCGCCATCCTCTAAGCTCACAGAAACTATGTTTCAGGTGAGCGAAAAATCAGGGTCGAAGGAGTTCATTGTGGGGTCAAAGTGGGTCCAGGTTTGACAGCCACCCCCCCCCCCCCCCAAAGAAAAAAATGTATCTGCTTTCTTCTCTGAAACCAAATACAATTCCGATGAAACTTAACCACAACCTACATCAGCCGTGATGTTCCAAAGTTTATTCACGGCATTAAAAAAAAATCAGGGTTTAAAGGGGGATCAAAGTGAGACCAGGTTTGACCCCCCCCCCCCCCCCCAAAAAAAAAGAATATAGGTATTTGCTTTCTTCTCCAAAACTACACACACGGTTTTGATGATGAAACTTGACCATGTTCACAACAGTAAAAGTGGTTGGAAGAGTCTTAAGTTCAAATCCCTGTCGTGACGTTGAATTAACACCAGGTGGTTTGACTCAGCCTGTCGTCCTTCCGAGGCCAACACAATGAGTACCAGCTTACTGGTAACGGGCACTGCATCAGCAGCACAGCCACGCTTCCAGCCAATGATGCAACCAAACAGCCAAAAGCTGCATAATAAAATATAAAAAACCACGCTCGCAACATTAAACAAAATCACAGTCTAAGGAGGTTTACGCGGGGTCAAAGTGGGTCCAGGTTTGACCCCCCAAAATTAGTATTTCCTTTCTTCTCTGAAACTAAGGACACACTTTTGATTAAACGTCACCACAACCTTCATCACCGGTGACTTTGATGCCAACACTAATCGTCCTATTTTAACAAAACTGTTGAAATTCTGAGGACCAAGCCAATTGATGCCTTGAAAATTACATCAAAAAATTGCATATTAAGTCGGTCAATTTAAAGGTCAAAGGTCATTACGATTCTGGGATCGCTGGTTTTGACTTCTCGAAAAGTATTTACCCAATTTCTACGTAACTTGAAAGGAATCATTATTGTGTGATGCTTTCACAAGTTTATTCAAACCATTGGCTAATTTACATATTCTGTGGGTTATCCACACCTACCAATGGTTCCCTGGCTCGACCAGGTGAGCGCAGGAGTATTGCCCCTATTTTTTTTAATTATTCTGCGACAACAGGAACCCTTGAGAATAAAATCTGAGACGCACGCACGCACGCACACACATCTTATCTACCGGTAATGGAGCCTGTATATACAGTATATTGGAAATATCGCCACCTTTGGTGGTATCCGGTATTACAAATCATTTTCCTTCAACTTCTTCCTAACACAGTTCAGATAAAATTGAACTTTCTCAAAATTATGACATGGACTTATGATATGTTGTTATGAATAAAATTTCTTTCAAAAATTCTAAAATACATTTCCAAGAATGTACCGCAGCACATTGCCCACTGAAGGTGGGCCGAGAAGAGTACTCATGCCCGCGAGTTTTAGTAATCGAAGAATATGAGATTTGTTGCCAATGGGAACATGACGGCACAATAAAACGATTGTTCTGTGAACCTTACAGCCGCATCAAACCTGGAGGTGGAAAGCCGGCTGATCAGCCATCACCACAGCGTCTGGGGTCATCAGGGAAACCTCTTTCTGCCCTCGACTCGCCCTCGATGTGTCCAGGAGCTCCAGAAGCAGGCGAGCACCATTCGGACCCACAATACAGGTGAGGTCACCAACCGGCCATTGTGGTCAAACGCTAAATCGTGAACCATAGCTCAGGGACTGAAGTAATGTCGGACCTGCAAACTGGTAAGGGAGATACATTTGCATTGGGCTAACCTGAGTGGTTTAGTTGTGTGCATTGCATTTTGGGATTTTTGTAATTGTTTTCTGCAGTTATTGGGGGAAATTTTATCCTAAACTTGATTGTGTGATCTCACCTCTTGTTTTGTTGAGGGGAGAAAAAAAACAACCAATAAATTATTAAAATCAAAGTTACAAATATATGTGTGTGCGTATGCACGCTTAGAACGGCTTGGGAGAGTGGGAGAGGTGGATGGTTTGGAAAAGAGGTGGGGGAGTTGGGATGAAGAAATGTTCCAATGTCAATCAAGCACAGGAAATGGCCATTTGGCCCATCTCCAAACTGCACTCCAAGCAATCCTGACATTTAAGCTGTACTCTCTAACAGGGATGAGCAAGGTGGTGAGAGTGCAGGATAAGGAGGAGAGTTTTGGATGTCAGATCAGATGAAGGATATGGGGTGGGAGGGAGAAAAAGTGTAATCTTAGAGAAGTTGGGGTGGGATGGAGGGGGTTGGAGGGGTGGGAGAGACGAGGATATGCATAACAGAGAAGACACCACCATGAACAACATAGGGGGATGAGGGGTTTCATCGGGGGTGGAGGGAGCAGTTGAGTTGGGGTTTGATTCACACAGACTTGTTCACAAACACCTACAGCTGTGAGAATGAGTTTTTCAAGATTTCCGAAGAGCTCTGCATGCTGCGCACTCCACCTGCAGTCACACCATTCCAATCCCAAATATATATATATATACTATTTCTGTCCATGTCTCTGTACTCCTCCATCTCCTTTGATTTGAGGTCAGGTTAGAATAAGGTTTTAAGCTGTCCCTGCTATTAACACATTCCCAGGAAGTGACCATTCCATACATTAATGACCCTCAGTGTAGGGAACTATTTTCTGCCCACCCTCCTTCCTTCTCTCCTTTCTACCTCACCTCCTTAGAGCTTCACATCATCGGCAAATTTTCGAAGTCCACTCTTAAACCCGCTGTCTAAATCATTGATAAGTATTACGGTCTCTGAGGTTCCCCCATTACTTACAGTTCCTAGTCGTACATCGTCTGGTTCGTCCCACTGAAACTCCTCTCTGCTTCCTACTCCAAAACCAGTTCTCAATCAAATTTGCTACTTGACCGACATCCTAGCAAGTCCAAACCCTAATGGAGCAGCTTTTCGTGTGGAACCTTATCGAATGCCTTCTGGAAGTCTCGATGAATCGCATCAACTACACTTTGCTTCAACTTAATTTTTATTACTAGCAAATAAAACTTGTTGCTTCACTGATGGGAATAATAAGAGAGAGGGGGGGGGGATGGGGGAGAGTGACGAAGGGGGAAGGGGTAGGGAGGGGGAGAGAGAAGATGGAGGGTGTGAGAGGGTGGAGATAGGAGAGGAGAGCGAGGGGGGGGGGGAAACGCTTCACGACTCAAACTCAAACTGAGGCTACCACCCTGTTTACCCGTTCTGGAACTGGATCTCTCCAAGTGGGTCATGTACTGCCCGGAGTGCCAAGGAACATGAGAACCGGAAAAATGAACACCCTTCCCACAGCCGGACCCACCGCCAAGCCCAACCCCACAATCCAAACCCCGAAACCCTGCTCAGGCCAAGAGACCATAAAGTCCATCACACCCAGACTGCAATGCTTATAAACGCCCAGAGATGCCAATGTTTCGTGCCTTTATTTAATTTCACTACACGTTTTACAACCAAATCTGATAAGCCCAAGCCCCAGTATCTCTCAAGCCGAGCAGAATCCCAAAATTCAAACTGCGGAATCGAACCCAGCAGCAGGTCCTACCCCCAAAAAGTGCCCATCCGCCAAACCCACACTCCCTGACACTCCGGGCTCAAAACACAACACAAACACTTAACACAACATAACCACCTCCAAACCACAACACAACCACCTGTGGGAACTTATCACAACCACCCATTGTTTATCACTTCATGAAAGTTGGAAGAGGGGTGAGAGAGGGAGGAGGGTGGGGGAGCGAGAACAAATGAAGAGATTGGGAGAAGGAATTGATGGATGAAGGGAATGATGGATGGAGGGAAGGGATATATAGATGGATGGAAAGTGGATTCACAGCAAGTTCTACAGTTGTTCATGAACACAGCATACTCCAATCTCACAGAGTGAACACGAGGTGTACGGAATGAATGATAAATGAATGGGCTTCCACCTGCTGTTCCTTTGTCTGCCATTACATTCCCTGTAGCATCTGCAATGAGCTTTGGTTTTGGAAACAACTCTCTCCTAATAACCTCTAAAGTGCTCCACCAGGGGGTGCGTCTCCGAGCGTGTCTGGGCGGTGCTCAGCATGACCGCTCCGAGGTGAAGGTTACATTTTAAACATCTCTCAGATTTAACATATGTACTTCATTTACATTATCACCTAATATTGTCATGAATGTCAATTTGTAATTTTATTTTCAAAAGCAACAACAGCCGTGATGAAAAAAAGTCGTTTACACTGCCGTCTGCTGTCTCGCCATGGCTTACAAACATCATTTTGGTCCATCCATCCCTTCCCTCCATCTATGCATCCATCCATCCATTCCTTCTCTTCATACATCCATCCTTTCCTCAATCCATCTCTTCCACCCATTCCTTCCATCCATTCTTCCATCCATCCATCCCTTCCCTCCTGACCATCCCTTCCCTCCATCCATCCATTCCTTTCTTCCATCCATCCGACCGTTGATAAGGAATGGCAGTCTTGGCACCAACACGACACTGCGGGCCACAACACAGGCAGGCAATCGATCGATGTATTTTTGGATTGTGTTGTGCAGAGGGACAGTGCAGGATAGTTTTGTCGTTTATCACCTTGGCTTGCAAACGAATGTGCAAGCAGCTTGTTGAGTGCTTGTCAAGTGGCTTAAGCACTCAAGCAAGCACTTCAACAAAATGCTTGATGAGGAATGGCAGGCTTGGCAAGTGATTAGCGATTGCCGATTGGTTATATTAAACACCTCCCAGAGACGCTTGGAGTGTTAAACAATGTTCAAATTAGACAAATGAACACTGTTTTTTTTGTTGTCGTAACTGCTGCTGAGGTCAATTTCAAAGTTTAAATTTTGTAATTCTCCTTAGTTTAAGAGATTCTCGTGGTGATCGCATGCACAGAAATGAAATAAAGCCACGAACGCTGGCGTCTCTGAGTGTTTATAAGCATTGCTATGTATCCATCGATTTGTAGGTGCGATGATCAAGGCATTCGATAATATGAGAGAGGGAAATGATTAAAAAAATTTTTTTTTATAAATACATAAACACATAAAGCTCGAGCCAATTGGGTCTGGGTTAGGGTTAATGGACGTAAAATAGATCATGGGTCGGGAAGGACGATGACATCAGATGGTACAGCGACTCTGAATTTTGCGAGTTTAACCAGGAGGAACTCTACCTAATCAGGCACTCCTCCACGTGGAGTTTGATCAGATTTGTTGAAACCGATCTCCCTTGAGTAAAGCCATGCTGACTATCTTTAACTCACTTAGATTTATCACAATGGTACCTCATCTGATCTCTTATTAATGATCCAATACAATCCCCTCAACCACCCCCCCCCCCAACCTCAATCCCCCGATAAAATGGGTCTATGAGTCTTCAATTCTTCCTTCGGTCTCCTATTGCGTACCTCTGAAGTGTTAAAGATATCGGTTGGTTACAATATCTCACTTATTTCCTCTGCTACCTCCCACAACAATCGAGGATGCATGTTCTCTGGCCCTTGAGCTTTCACCTCCCTCGACCTTCCTCGACATCTGCTTACATCCTCCCCTTCCAACTGGAATTCCTCAAACAGCCCCTCCTTGCCTCTGAGATCCATCCTCCTTGTTGCTGGTGCATACCTTTCCTGCTCCTGCATACATTTCAGGTTGTCCTGCTTTGCGTTCCCATCTAAACCGATGGCTCATGATGCTCATTGGGCTCATGATGCTCAGAAACCAGGTACTAATCTCCACATATAATGTGCTATTTGTCCATTGTCCACAAATGTCCTTGCAGTTCACCTTAAAGTAAACCGACATCTCTGAATGTCTTTGTCCTGCTTGTGGTTTGCGTACGAGCCTTCGATCAATGTATAAACAAAGATGAAATAGAAGGATGATGAAGCAAATTAGTTGGTGAGCGTGAAATTTCACCTTCATCATTAACCAATCCCAAGGTGCTCTTTTTACCCTTGCGTACTTAACACGAAGTAAACCATGATAGTTATTCCAGCATTATTTTCAGTTAAATTTTTTTGCCTGGGAAGGTATTGCTTCCTTGACATTTTTTTCATGGTAACATACTCTACAGAGCGTCTGACTTCCTTGCCATATCCATCATAAAAGAAAACGTCAAAGAAAAAAAAAACCACTCCAGGACAAACACCTCACTCAGACATCAACTGTAAGCCTAGTATTGGCTTGGGATCTTAGGGTCCTGAGTTCAAGTCCCGATGGCAACTGAATTAACACCAGGTGAGGTTGATTTGGCCTGTTATCCTTCCGAGATTGGCGAAATGAGTACCAATGTACTGGTATCGGGGCACGGCATCAGCGGCATAGTCACGCCCCAACAAAATGATAGCGACCCAAGCAGCCAAGCTGCCATACACAAGAAAAAGAAGACCTCAACTCATGTTGAAGAGTAATAGATGAAACCACGAGGACGCTGGCTGAGGTTTTGATACTTGCCTTCACCAACACGGCTAGTTCTTCATTCTTCATGTTGAAGAATGTTTTTGCACACGCGATGCTTATCAAGTGTGGGTTGGTGAAAGTAAGCTAATACTTCCTTCAATCTTTCTGACATGAATTATTATTCGTCAAAAGGAGGTCTCACATTCCCCCTGCCCCCAACTCCTTGCAGGTGGGCTTACCTGCAATCGGTGGTTTAAACAGCAATGCTGGACTAAATCTATAAATTCCTCCTCTGCCCTCTCTTATTTCCCTGTACCCAATCACACCCTTCTCCATGACGAGTTTATCGCCGAGTCTCGTCTCGTAGTCGGCCCACGTTGAATCCCATCATTTAAAAGCTAAATGTGTTTTTATTATGTTTTGATTTTGATCTGAAACCGACTGGAATGCGGTTGAGATCCCATGCCTGACCTTTATGAGGGTCGTTTGGGGGGGGCCAAATAGACCCCTCATCCATCCATCCATTGGGACCATACTCTGTGCAGAGGGTCGATGCTGCCGAAGCAGTTTCCTCGGCTATTGGGCACAATCCTGGACAGGTGACCACTCTGAGCCATTTGAGTATCCTGTGTCGATCATCCCAGCAAGCTGGTATTCATTTTTGCCAACCTCAGAAGGATGTCAGCCTGAGTCAACCCCACCTGGTATTAATTCAACAGAAAAACTGGATTTGAACTCAGGACCCTAGGATCTCAAGCCCACCACCCTAACGATTAAGCCAACACCAGGCATAGACCCCTGATGCCCATATCTAGATTTCTGGGATTTTCCATGCAGATCCAGGCCAGATTTCTGAGCAGCTATGGAAATGAAACCCACTCCAGTGAGGGCCGTGCAACAATTCAAGGTGTTACCCACTCCACCATCAAGCTGCTTCGTGGATAATGTCGAAGGAATTTGAATTGTTGTGAAATTGTCTTCATGTCTTAACTCTTAATGAAATCCTCTTATCGGGGCTGACAGGATGACCAAGAGGTACAAATACTCACCTCAAAGCTATCTAGCTTGGGTTCGAATCCCGACCAAGATCTAAATTGTCATCGCGGTGTTTCATCAATTTGTGTGCCGTCCCTTGGATGGACGTTAAACGGATGTCCCATCTGCTGGCATTAGTCGATGGCCGTTAAAAATCCCATGGAATCCTTCTCGAAGAGTCGGCGAGTTATCGCCAGCACGCTGAACAAATTACAAATTCCTGCTCTAACCAGTGGCACAGCCACACCCTCAGCCAATGATGCTCCCCCGCAGTCTTGTGCTGCATATGAATGAAGATGAAATCCTCTTATCGTTCTGTTGGTTATGTGTGTATCTGCTGTTGCTTATGGCAGCTTGGCTGGCAGGTTAGCTATCATATCTTGGAAGTGCAGCTGTGCTGCTGATGCTGTGCCCCTCGACGAGTACACTGGTACTCATTTCACCAACCAAGGAAGGATGACATGCTGAGTCAACCCCACCTGTTGTTCATTCAGCAGCCAACAGGGCTCAAACTCAGGACCCTAAGATCCTAAGCCAGCTACCCTAACCACCAAGCCAACACCAGGCGTATGTGTGTATTTATGTTTAATATATATATATATATATATATATATATATATATATATATATATATATATATTGTTATTAAGCTACATATCGAGCAAATTATTCAATTTCTTGCACTCTGTAAAAGAGTCCCAACTCAAGAGCTGGCAGCATGGTTTATAGGTATGCATAATCACCTGTGACCTGTGAAGTTTGGGTTTGAATCTGTCCATCAGATCGATGTTACGTCAGAGCACTCGTCCGCCAGCACTACCCTTTTTTAAACGTTAAAATCCCACTGATTGTGTCATTGACTAAGAGTGGGCAAGTTATCACAGACCCCCCTGAACAAATTACAAATTATTGCACCTTCAATCGAATGTCAGGCCTAGCCACCTGGTTCATGAAAGACTTGGTCTAAAAACGTTCTCTGATAAAAGCCACAATAGTGTCGGAATAATTGAGGCCAGTTGTAGTAGTCGTAGTCGTAGTCGTAGTAGTAGTAGTAATCGTAGTAGTAGTGGTAGTTGTGGTTCGATTATTTTTTGTCCTATCCTATGAAATTCATATTTGACGGGGATTCGACATGGTTTGGCGGTTTCATCATTTAGGACTGGCTCTGCCATCGGTGCATTCGATTCGGACACCGATTTGGTCATGGTACCCGTAAACAGTGGTCGACTCATTTTGAAAGGCATTGTGAGATTGTCAAGGTGCACTGGCAAATGCCAGCAGATGGGACAGCCGGATTAATGTCTCTTTCCCCCCCCCCTCAATAAAACGATTATGTGGTCTTTTCAAACATGTGTGTGAATTGCAGATAAATCCTAGAACCTTGCACGAGATAACTTTCAAGTTTACCCAGGCGCTGTGCAGTCGTTTCGATTGTGTTTAGCGCTACATTTCCCGTATGCTAACACTTCTCTTGGCTTTCAGACTCTGAGCGACGACTGCGTGATGTGAACACCTCACCCACAAGGGCACCTTCTCCAACCCCGCTCCCCCACCTGGTGAGTCACGAGAATTCGAGCCCCCCACCCCCAAAACAACTCCTGAAATCACCACGTCACACCCAAGTACGGTTGTTTTGTCTTCTTCTCAAACTCTTTATTTCAAGGCCATATCGAACTTCAAGCCTTTGCTGGATTCTTTCACACACCATTTCCCCCAACAGCCATAAATCAGATCTCAAAAGACACATCATCTTGGGTTGGAATTACAGACGCTTCAACCCACCTTTAACCCCCACCCTCATCCCACGCCCTGGCAAGTTACAGAGATGTTTGAGGATGCATATTAATGGCAAACACCTTCACAAACAGTGCAGAATGAGAGGTAAAAAAGGGGACCCTTTTTCGCCAGTAGTTGCTTGTGTTCATTCTTCGAGAACGCGCAACCATGGCGGGAGAGATGTTGGACGTGCGTTCATCTTGTTCCGCAAGAAGTGCGTCTCACCTCGTGCTCTTTTCCCTTTGCTAGCCCATCACACCTTGCCAACGGTGTGTGTTCAATTCCATGGTTCATAACCTGTGCCTTTTATTTATTTATTTATAAATCAATGGGGTTTCTCTTGGCTAATCGCAATGTGGATTGTAGATCTCTTAAAAAGTGTTTCTTGATTTAAAAGCAACGTGTAACGGGGCCTCGAACACCTTCAGTGGCCCAAACTCACCTGCGATTGTGGTTTAATTTTGTCAGCAAGTTGTTTTGGAACTGGAATAAACCATGAACGTGGTGTTTCTCTTTAATCGTCGACACCATTCGGTAGAACCTGCCTGCTGTCGTATGCTCTTACATAACAATATCAACTTGTTTTATTTGTGTGACAATGATGGCTGAAAAGCTGGAGTGGGGTTAGTATCACGCTTTTGTCTCCAAACGTCAAGTTGGATCTGACTCGACGTGATGTCCGTCTCAGTACCAAAAAGTGGTTGAAGTATTTTAAAGACTATTGTGAAGGTCCCAAAAAGGGAGCTGATCCCAATCCCAATCCTTTTAAGTTACCATTTTCTTTAATTGCATTCCCTACCCCATATATTTTAAATGTACCTCCTTAATACAAACTTGCCATTGACTGTTGTTATAACTGGCAAAAAGTCATAAAGACTCATAGCATAAGTTTGTGATCAGCTGATGAGGCCCACAGTGTATACCTCTGGTATACCCAGGAGTGGGTTAACAGGGAATTTGCTCTTGATAACGGCTGGTGGAGGCACGCACGGTAAACTATTTGTTGCTGGCTGAAAAATCGGGTCGTGTGATACAACCAGAGGTTGGACAACTTACGATGGATTATTTTGATATACACAGGATATACTGGCATGGATTGGCTCGCGACGCTCACCTCACCACACGTCGCTGCAGAGGCACAGATATGTTTCAACCGAAATGCATGGAATTGAATAAGTGAACTCACTGCTGCATCATTAAAAACTCCTCATCACCACGTTATTAAAAACATATCACTGCCATGTCATTAAAACACCTCACTGCCATGTTATTAAAAACATATCACTGCCATGTCATTAAAACACCTCACTGCCATGTCATTAAAAACATATGACTGCTATGTCATTAAAACACCTCACTGCCATGTCATTAAAAACATATCACTGCTATGTCGTTAAAACACCTCACTCCCATGTCATTAAAAACACCTCACTGCCGCGTTATTAAAAACACCTCACTTCTGCGTCGTTAAAAACACCGCACCATAGTGTTCGTAAAAACACCTCACCGCCATGTCATTAAAAACACATCACTGCTATGTCATTAAAACACCTCACTGCCATGTCATTAAAAACATATCACTGCTATGTCATTAAAACACCTCACTGCCATGTCATTAAAAACATATCACTGCTATGTCATTAAAACACCTCACTGCCATATCATTAAAAACATATCACTGCTATGTCATTAAAACACCTCACTGCCATGTCATTAAAAACATATCACTGCTATGTCTTTAAAACACCTCACTGCCATGTCATTAAAAACACCTCACTTCCGCGTTATTAAAAACACCTCACTGCCATGTCATTAAAACATATCACTGCTATGTCATTAAAAACATATCACTGCTATGTCATTACAAACATATCACTGCCATGTCATTAAAAACATATCACTGCTATGTCATTAAAAACACCACACTGCCATATCATTAAAAACATACCACTCCCACATCATGAAAAACACCTCACTGCCATGTCATTAAAAACATATCACTGCTATGTCATTAAAACAGCTCACTGCCATATCATTAAAAACATATCACTGCTATGTCAATAAAACACCTCACTGCCATATCATTAAAAACATATCACTGCTTTGTCATTAAAACACCTCACTGCCATGTCATTAAAACATATCACTGCTATGTCATTAAAAACATATCACTGCCATGTCATTAAAAACATATCACTGCTATGTCATTAAAACACCTCACTGCCATGTCATTAAAAACATATCACTGCTATGTCATTAAAACACCTCACCGCCATGTCATTAAAAACATATCACTGCTATGTCATTAAAACACCTCACTGCCATGTCATTAAAAACATATCACTGCTATGTCATTAAAACACCTCACTGCCATATCATTAAAAACATATCACTGCCGCGTTATTAAAAACACCTCACTGCCATGTCATTAAAACATATCACTGCTATGTCATAAAAATCATATCACTGCCATGTCATTAAAAACATATCACTGTTATGTCATTAAAAACACCTCACTGCCATGTCATTAAAAACATATCACTGCTATGTCATTAAAACACCTCACTGCCATGTCATTAAAACATATCACTGCTATGTCATTAAAAACATATCACTGCCATGTCATTAAAAACGTATCACTGCTATGTCATTAAAAACACCTCACTGCCATGTCATTAAAAACATATCACTCCCACATCATGAAAAACACCTCACTGCCATGTCATTAAAAACATATCACTGCTATGTCATTAAAACACCTCACTGCCATGTCATTAAAACATATCACTGCTATGTCATTAAAAACATATCACTGCCATGTCATTAAAAACGTATCACTGCTATGTCATTAAAAACACCTCACTGCCATGTCATTCAAAACATATCACTCCCACATCATGAAAAACACCTCACTGCCATGTCATTAAAAACATATCACTGCTATGTCATTAAAACACCTCACTGCCATGTCATTAAAAACACCTCACTGCCATGTCATTAAAAACATATCACTGCCATGTCATTAAAAACATATCACTGCTATGTCATTAAAACACCTCACTGCCATGTCATTAAAAACATATCACTGCTATGTCATTAAAACACCTCACTGCCATGTCATTAAAAACATATCACTGCTATGTCATTAAAAACACCTCACTTCCGCGTTATTAAAAACACCTCACTGCCATGTCATTAAAACATATCACTGCTATGTCATTACAAACATATCACTGCCATGTCATTAAAAACATATCACTGCTATGTCATTAAAAACACCACACTGCCATATCATTAAAAACATATCACTCCCACATCATGAAAAAACACCTCACTGCCATGTCATTAAAAACATATCACTGCTATGTCATTAAAACAGCTCACTGCCATATCATTAAAAACATATCACTGCTATGTCAATAAAACACCTCACTGCCATATCATTAAAAACATATCACTGCTTTGTCATTAAAACACCTCACTGCCATGTCATTAAAACATATCACTGCTATGTCATTAAAAACATATCACTGCCATGTCATTAAAAACATATCACTGCTATGTCATTAAAACACCTCACTGCCATGTCATTAAAAACATATCACTGCTATGTCATTAAAACACCTCACCGCCATGTCATTAAAAACATATCACTGCTATGTCATTAAAACACCTCACTGCCATGTCATTAAAAACATATCACTGCTATGTCATTAAAACACCTCACTGCCATATCATTAAAAACATATCACTGCCGCATTATTAAAAACACCTCACTGCCATGTCATTAAAACATATCACTGCTATGTCATAAAAATCATATCACTCCCACATCATGAAAAACACCTCACTGCCATGTCATTAAAAACATATCACTGCTATGTCATTAAAACACCTCACTGCCATGTCATTAAAAACACCTCACTGCCATGTCATTAAAAACATATCACTGCTATGTCATTAAAACACCTCACTGCCATGTCATTAAAAACACCTCACTGCCATGTCATTAAAAACATATCACTGCTATGTCATTAAAACACCTCACTGCCATGTCATTAAAACATATCACTGCTATGTCATTAAAAACATATCACTGCCATGTCATTAAAAACGTATCACTGCTATGTCATGAAAAACACCTCACTGCCATGTCATTAAAAACATATCACTCCCACATCATGAAAAACACCTCACTGCCATGTCATTAAAAACATATCACTGCTATGTCATTAAAACACCTCACTGCCATGTCATTAAAAACACCTCACTGCCATGTCATTAAAAACATATCACTGCTATGTCATTAAAACACCTCACTGCCATGTCATTAAAACATATCACTGCTATGTCATTAAAAACATATCACTGCCATGTCATTAAAAACGTATCACTGCTATGTCATTAAAAACACCTCACTGCCATGTCATTAAAAACATATCACTCCCACATCATGAAAAACACCTCACTGCCATGTCATTAAAAACATATCACTGCCATGTCATTAAAACACCTCACTGCCATGTCATTAAAAACACCTCACTGCCATGTCATTAAAAACATATCACTGCTATGTCATTAAAACACCTCACTGCCATGTCATTAAAAACATATCACTGCTATGTCATTAAAACACCTCACTGCCATGTCATTAAAAACATATCACTGCTATGTCATTAAAACACCTCACTGCCATGTCATTAAAAACACCTCACTGCCATGTCATTAAAAACATATCACTGCCATGTCATTAAAAACACCTCACTGCCATGCCATTAAAAACACCTCACTGCCATGTCATTAAAAACACCTCACTGCCATGTCATTAAAACACCTCACTGCTATGTCATTAAAACACCTCACTGCCATGTCATTAAAACACCTCACTGCCATGTCATTAAAAAACACCTCACCACCACATTATTAAAAACACTTGTCCTCACGTTATTCAAAACCTCTGCTGTGCAATTGATAACACCTCAACACACGTGGCAATGGAGACACAGGCTCTTTTTAACGAAAATACTTAAAATCTTGAATAATAAAATTACCCCCGTGTGGGGGTGACGGTCATCTCTATAATACCACAAGTTCTCAATGTTCAGTTATGACCGATGACTACTGCGCAGTTCTACTGCACAGCTCGAACTGCGCAGTTTGGTTAAAGATGACTCTGCATTTTGGCACGTGCGCGAAATTATATTTTGAAAATAAATGCCGACGTTTACATTTCGGGTTTTGAAACTTTTGCACCTTCGGCAGAAAATGTATAAATATAAAAGGCTAAAAATGTGTTTTCTATTTATATTTCATTCCTCCTTCCTTCCTTCTTTGCGAATCGCATCGGCGTTTTTGACCATCTTCCAGATCACATGACGATCAAACGGGAAGGAAATTCAAAAATCTGTCCCGTTAGATACAAGATAATATTTTTTACTATCAAAATCAATAAACAGTTGCCGAATATCTTGTAGAATGGCAGACAAGATAGGTTTTGAAAATGGCGATTTTTATAACTTACGTGACCTCGTGACCTTGACCCTGACCTTGAACCCGGACAAAAGTTATATCGTTGTGCAACACTCATCGACTTCGACCCACATACTAAGTTTCATTAAGACTGGAAAGAAAAATTGTTGACGGATGGACGTACGGACATTTGGTCCGGCTTTATTAGGTCATCTCGGTAGAGATGACCTAATAAAGGAATGAAAACATAACATGCATTCCTCTCATGTGTCAACTGAGAACTGTGACTTCAACATGGCTGCTTGGTGACTTCTAGTCCAAACACAAATTTTTTGTTTCAAAATATTTTTTTAAAATACCCACAGCACATATACACATGATGGGTAGATGCAGATCGGAAGTTTGGTCCGACTTCAATGTAGAGTACATATATATATATATATATATATATATATATATATATATATATATATATATATATATATATATATATATATATATATATGTAAATATAATAGCCGAGATGTATGTCGTACACTTGCCTCTAAGCTGTCAATCTGGGTTTGAATCCTGACCCGACTATAAACTGTTATCCCGGTGTTTCACAGCCAGAGTGATTCATCAATGTGTATGCCGCAACACGGATAAATGTTAAACTGGGTGTTCTGTTTGCCCGCATTATATGGTGGACATTAAAGATCCCACGGTGTCCTTGGTGAAGAGTAGGCGAGTTAACGCCGGCACCATGAACACCTTACAAATTTCTGCCCTAACTTCCTGTGTCATAGTGGCAACTCATCCAGCATCTTACCCCAGCCATTGAAACTGCTTTGGCAGCACGTACACTCTGTATAGAGCATGGTTCATGATCTGATCTGATATCGACAGTGCCTTCAGAAAGTATTCACACACCTTAACTTTTTCACATTTTGTTGTGTTACAGCCTGAATTTAAAATGGATTAAATATAGAAAAAAAATTTCACTGATCTCCACGTAATACCCAATAATGTCACAGTGTAATTTCGTTTTCTAGAATTTCTTACAAATGTATTAAAATGAAAAGCTGAAATGTCTTGAGTCAATAAGTATTCAACCCCTTTGCTGTGACACTCCAAATTGAGCTCAGATGCATCCAATTTCCTTTGATCATCCTTGAGACGTCTCTACAACTTGATTGGACTCCACCTGTGGCCAATTAAATTGATTGGGTATGATTTGTAAAGAAACACACCTTTCTATACAAGGTCCCATAGTTGACAGTGCATGTCAGAGTGGAAACTCGACCATGAAATGCAAGGAACTGTCCATAGAACTCCGAGACAGAATTGTGAGGAAGCGTAGATCTGGGGAAGGGTATAGAACAATTTCTAGAGTGTTGAAACTTCCCAAGAGCACAGTGAACTCCATCATTATGAGATGGAAAGAATATGGAACAACCCAGACTCTTCCGAGAGCTGGCCGTCTGACCAAACTGAGCAACTGGCTAAGAAGAACCTTGGTCAGGGAGGCGACCAAGAACCCAATGACAACTCCGACAGAACTACAGGGTTCCTTGGCTGAGATTGCAGAACCTGCTTGAAGGACAACAGTCTCTGCAGCGCTTCACAAATCTAGGCTTTATGGGAGAGTGGCCAGCCGGAAACCGCTCCTGAGAAAAAGGTAAACGACAGCATGCCTGGAGTTTGCAAAAAGGCATGTTAAACATTCAGATCATGAGGCAAAATTAAAATTGAACTCTTTGGCCTGAATGCAAAACGCTGCGTCTGGTGAAAACTGAGCACTGGGAGACCAGAGACTGGGAGACTTGTAAGGATGGAACAATGAATGGAGCCAAATACAAACAAATCCTTGAGGAGAACCTGCTTCAGAACCAGCAAAAGACCTTCGACTGCAGCAAACATTTATGGTCCAACAGGACAATGACTCCAAACATCCAGCCAATCCAACACTGGAATAGCTTTAGAACAAGAATGTGAAAGTCCTTGAGTGGCCCAGCCAAAGACCAGACTTGAATCCCATTGAGAATCTGTGGAAAGACTTGAAGATTGCTGTTCACCGACGCTCCCGGTCCAACTTGACAAAGTTTGAGCAAATCTGCAAGGAAGAATGAGAAAATCCCCAAATCCAAATATGCAAAGCTGATACAGACGTACCAAGAAGACTCGAAGCTGTAATCGCTGCCAAAGGCACGTATACAACGTATTGACTCGGGAGTTGAATACTTTTGTCATTTAGACATTTCAGTTTTTCATTTTCAATAAATTTGTAAAAATCTCTAAAAACATGTTTTCACTTTGTCATTTTGAGGTATTATGTGTAGATCGGTGACAAAAAAAAAAACTCGATTTAATCAATTTTAAATTCAGGCTGGAACATAATAAAATGTGAAAAAGTCAAGGGGTTGGAATACTTTCTGAAGGCACTGCATGCGGAGGAGAAATTGTGCAAAAAAACAAGTTGGAATATCTGGTGATGAGGTGGAGAGGCAGAGGTTGAAATTGTGGAGAAGCAGAGGTGCAGTCTCGACTCCGTTAAGTTCTCCATTTTAGAGAAATGCCAGTGGTGATGTCGTATCATCCTTTCTCATATCGTATCTCCTTTCCTGCTGGCCCTAATTCACATCCACAAGTGTTGGTGTCCAATTGCAAACTCACCTCCTCACATATGTGAGAAAACAAGCTGTCAGTTAATTGCACCACTTACTAAGCGGGTGATTCTGCACCTTGAGCTTTTTTCCATTTTTACCTTTCACTGCCCCCCCTCCCCCCTCTCCCTGATGCTGATTCTTTAGGAATCGTGTCCATCAAGTCCAGAACATCATCCAAAGGAGGCGCTCTGCTGCCACATTTCTCCAAAGACCCTGAAGGTCAGAAACATCTTTTTGTATGGCTCACAAGCCTCCCAAATCAGGACATGAGTTTGAATGATCAGCCAATCGCTGCCTTTGTTCACTGTGATTCATATTGATTTTGGTATTATGAATTTTGAAGAAAATGAAATTGCTCCATCATCATCATCATCATCATCATCATCATCATCATCATCCAGCCGTTTCCATGCTTGCATGTGTAAGCCATGGTTCACCTAATGGCTGCTTTCCAGGCGGCACGATCCCTTGCTCGCCCTCTTGTTAGGCCCTTTAACTCTAACATCGTCCTTCAACAACACATCCCATGTTTTCCTCGGACGGCCTCGAGCTCTCCTTCCATTCACATTCATATTCATACACCTCTTCACACAACTACCCGACCCCATCCTTTCCACATGTCCGAACTATCTCAACCTACCCCTACGCATAACCTCACTAATGCTTTCTATACCTAACCTATCTCTTAATTCCACATTTGGATTCCTATCCTTCAGTGTCACATCATACATCCTCCTCACCATTCTCATTTCATTTCGTTCACAACTCCGTTCATCCTCCTTTTTGATCACTTATGTTTCACTGCCATACAACATCACCCTTCTAATGCAAGCTGCATAAAGTTTTCCCTTAAATTGAAGAGAGGTTACCCCTTGACATCAATCGGGGTAACAACTCCCTAAACTTCCTCCAGCCACTTCTAATTCTTGCAATCACTGCTGGCACAACGCATGGTACCACCACCTGCACCACCAACCCCCCCCCCCCCCCATTGTAAAAGCATTGAACTCTTTCCATAGCATTTTAGTGCCCATAACAAGTTTGGCAGATGGTGGATTCGCCCACAATGTGTGGACTGACATCACTTATAGAACAGACCGGACGAGGCAGTCACATTGACTTTTTGAAGGCGATTCACAAGGCAGCAGGTTGGTGTTTACTGACAATCCGATTGGCAACATGGGTAATTCCCCCGAGAAGAGATTGGTTTCCAGAAATGTTGGATCTAAATCTTTCACGCTGCTGCCTTCAGCCGGCTTTGAACCCAAAACCTCAGAGATTTCAACTTGGTGTCTGTAACACAGCACCAATACCAGTGGCCTAACTGGACTATTTCCAAAAATGCAGTGGCCTCAATGGGGCCTCAATACATTTTCCTGTGGCTCAGTCATTGGAGAGGATTTTAGTTTTTATACATGATCTTTTGCTTGTAGTGGGGCTGTCTCACACACACACGCACACACGTTAACATGCAACAAATCACAAGAGTGCTAGATGAGACAAACACAGCCAATGAGCTCGGGGAAAGTGCCGCAACTTCTCGGGATTCTCTGGGTAACAGCGACGTCACAACAATGGCGCCGCATTTCTCACCGCACTCAGCGGGGTATTTCCTAAGGAGGAATTTCCTCCTCGCCATGGATGCCAACTTGTGAATAAACTTCCTCACTCTATTCTTTCCCATTCTTCCCTTCCGGCTTTCAAAACAGCTGTTCACCACCACCTCTTATCTTCCCCCATCCAAATCCTCGATCTTTTCTACCCCCGATAATCCACCCAAGCCCACTTCCTTCAATTCTCCTGCTTTCCTTCCTGAAAGTCCCTTTAATGTCCATCTTCCCCTCGCCATGTTCCCCGTCCCATCCCCATCCCTCTCCCTTCCACAGTTCACCTGTGTCTGTTCCCCAATGTTTTGTCCCTTCCACTCCCGCCCCTCTTGTCTCATGCCTCCTTGCTGTGAGTTGTGTGTTAGCTCTCATACGAGCCTCGACCAAGGTATACAAAAAAAAAAAAAAAAAAAAAAAAAAAAACTTACGGGGATTGTCTGTGCCCTTCACCTTTTAAACGCTGAACATCAATCAGCCTGTTTGTGGCATCATTGCTGAGACACGGTTGTACCGCTGGTGAAAGGTCCTGCACATTCAGGCAGGAAATTGGATGGAATTTGTTCTGGGTGCCAGTGATAACTCACCTGCTGCTCTTCCTCTTTGTGTTTGGTCATGGGGTCACCATGCCAGTTGTGCTGAGACATTGATAGGCTGCTCATGTGAAGCAAAGCCCACTCTCATTGGACACTACGAGATGATGACAGACGAACAAGACATTTTTTGAGAAAGCATAGCGATAATACAACGAAGAAGACCACAAATGTCGTGGCTTTTTTTTCTACCTCTTCCTAGATTTTTTTTAAGTACAAAAGATGATTACTTGGTGGTAGACTTGGTAAATAAAGTGGATCGTAAGTTAGCATTAAGATTTGGTGCAACACATGGTTTGGTGGTTATTGGTTTATAAGAAAGGGGGGAAAAAAAAGGAGACACTGGTTGCAAGGTCACTCTTTGAAAAATATATTGGAGTGTAAGGCATACAGTGGCTGAAACAAGTTTTTACCACCTCCACATTTTGTTGCTACCTGAGCTTATTTCATGATGTTTTCAAATCAAGCTTAATATATCGAGTCTTCACAAACTACTCCAAAGTGACAAAGCTAAAAAAAATGCAGATAAAATGTGAATAAGCTTGATTAACAGCAAAAATCAGATGATTCTCAGTTGCATAAGTATTCAAACCCTTTATCTAATGAACCCGAAATCACTTCAGGAGTAAATTATTTGTTTGCAAAGTTACAAAATAAGTGTAATAAGTTTAACCTGTGTGTAATCGGTGGTTTAACTTGATAATTAATCTCCCCCACTTATCTAAGGAGATTTAAGGTACAACTCACTTGGTCAACCAACAAGGCAAACATGAAGACCAAGGAGCTTTCCAAAGAAGTCAAACATAAAGTGGTGGAGAAGCACCGTTCAGGAGAGGGTTATAAGAAGATTTTAAAATCACTCATGATCCCTTTGAGCACGGTGAAACCCATCATTAAGAAGTGGAAGATGTATCATCCCACCCAGACTCCACCCAGATCAGATCGCCCATCCAAACTCAGTAGCCGGGCAAACAGGAAACTGGTATTATTGGCAGGGGGTGATTACTTTTGCAGGCCACTCTGTTTTAAAGCCAATAAGCCCAAACCATTCACCGGCTTATCAACACTTCTACAGATGGGTGATCGTTGGAGTGGGTCCCATCTTTTATAGATATTGTGGTAGAGAAGCACTATCAGGAGGGTCCACCCTCACATTTATGCCCGCGACCATCACCATAAGCGAGACAGTTTACATGAGGTACAGCTTCATTAGTAAATTGTCCAATTCAGAATCGAGAGGTTTTTTTTCTGTAATTGGGTACAGTCAACTCTTGCTAATTTGACGACACATTTTTGGACATTATTCGGATTGTTGAGAATTTTTTTTTAATGTCTTCCCCTGGCTTGGCCGACAAAGCATAGCTTATTACATCAAATATTCCAGGGGTGCTTCAAAATCCTCACAATATGACCTTTTTGAATAACATAGCTGTTTGCATACAGTTTGCAGGCCACTGCAAGTGTTGTGTGCGCAGTTCGTGCTGCAAGTATTGGCAAAAGGGTCACTTAACAAGTACACTGGTACATGCAATAACTCAACGAGATTGTGCTTCACACACCTGCCCGGTTCTTATTGCAACTCGGGCAGTAGAGGAGCACCATAGAGCAGGGGGCACTGTTGATCCAGATTCACCTTATTCCTTTAAGCAGATTCCAAATGACCCACAGTCTACAACAATGGGGTGCTCTGGAAAGGACGGCACAATGTGAGATGTCGAAGGAGTACGAACAGCAACGAAAGCGAAAAACAGATTTTCTTCTCAACGATAGTTAGAGGAATTAAAGTTAAGGACGCATTTAAAGAAGCTCAATGAAGAGTGTCAGAAACCAGACTGCTTGTATTTGAAATGGCCAATTGGAGACAAAGGATGGCGGATTGTTATACGAAGCACGTACATGAATGGAAGCGTATAGTGGCTACTGGGAGGTTTTGAACAGATTTTGGTGAAATGGAATAATGACTAATTGCCATGTATTTATTATGGAGGAATGGGTTGCATAGTGGGGGTTCAATGAAAAGTTTAAATTGAGAAAAGGAAGAGAGGGAAGGATGACGAGTGAGAGAAAAGAGGATAGGGGAGGGGTGAGAGGTGTGAGGAAGAGAAGGGAAAAGTTTGGAAGGAAATCTTGGAGTAATGGGAGTGAGGGGAAAGTGTACGTGTGGAGCATGGTGGTCAGGGATAGAGGTAAAAAAAAACATGACCATAAATCAATAAATTGCCCCTTATTGGAAAGAGAATGTAAATAATTGAATGCAGCTGATGCTGCAGAATGGAGCTAGAATGGCACTCGATAGATCGCATACCTCCGCCAGGCTGGTTTACTTTTTTTTCCCAATGATGGTCCAAATCTGCTGACATGAACCAACATCTAATTGGCTTGTTCTTGCCATCGAACCAACTCGTACACCAAGTTTTGTCATCATGCATCTACAACGTTTTGAAATATCATGCTATATTTTGATATATGCTATATATCGTATGGTGAAGAATTACTTAAAAAAAAATTTTTTTAAGTTCTCATATCTGGATCTGGATCCGGATCTTCACCAAAATCGAATCAATTTGTCCTTATCACACACCCAACCTGTCCACTAAATTTCGTCCAAACCCGTCTGTAACGTTTTGAGATAATCTAGCTCACAGACAGACAGACAAACAAACAAAAAAAGGAGAAGAAAGATGTCATGCACAGCACGATACTTGCGAAATCCCTAAAACAAAGTTGACCTGAAAAACAATTGGTGGTTGAATTAAATGACCAAATATGCAAATCCTTTTCAAATTTCAAGTCAATCGGATGAAATTTGAGGATTTTAGAAACTACACCGAAGTTGTTAACCTTTGGCCGATGTTGATTTTCCAAAATAATTGGTAGTTGAATTCAAGGACCAAATATGCAAATTGTCTTCAAATTTCAAGTCAATCGGCTCCCCTACCTCCCACCTCCTGCACCATATTGGGATCGTTACTTAAAAGGAGGTCTAACACTGCATTTCCCCATTCGTGGGCTTATCTACAAACTGGATTTAAAATCAATATTGGACTAGATCAAGGTATTCTTTTATTTATTTCCATTACATCATAATGGTCCTTTAAGCCAACTCTTTTTTTTTAACGTACTCCAAGCCTGCCATGTTCTTTCTATGAGGCACACGATGGCAGCGTTTTGCATTTATTTTCCTGAATTATGTTGCTTTAGATTTTATCTCTCATCAGTGCTATGTTCAACGGCCTTATCTCTGCACATCTGAGCAGGCCTCTTCACTCGGTATGCTTGAACAGCCCCATGCTCCTTACGTCTTAGTGGCACTGACCACTGAACAGGTGGGGAAGCATTGAAAGAAAAACGAAAAAGAGCTTAACGAAGGAACTTCTTTGGGGGTCCTGGCGACTAATCCAGCTCTATCGTACCTGAAATTACGCTGCATTCTCAACACCACTTCCTACCTTTCTAGAGCAGGAATTGTTGTTTGAGTATTTACTCAGCTCAGCGTCATTTTCTCCCATAATCTATGCTGCGGAGCATGGAGTGCGTACGCACAATGCAGCGAAACTCGCCAGCAGTTTGGGGCTTTACGAGTCCTCGTCGGCCTCGCATTCCACAAGCGGAATAAGGAAATAAACAGGCATTCCAAAACCCAAACTGCAAACCGCTTTAAATGCCCCAGGAATTCCACGCTGACGGAGCTGCCATTCGAGCTCACAAGTTATGCACGTGCATTCCTGTACGTGCTGAGAATGCCTTGGCACAAATGTAGACATTTTTTTTCTGGGGTTGTTTGGAGGAGGTGGGGGGGGGAGTTAATCTGCCTTCAGTAGAAAAGAGAAATGAGCAGTTTCCACAAAGGCCTTTTGTAGATCGAGAGATTTGTCCAAGCCAGTACCACGGACCACCAAGCAAAGGGTGTTGTGTGATGGTCGTGAGTGTGCAAAAGCTTGTATAAACATTCAATCTCGAGGAAACTGTTTTGGGCTTGAGTTCCATCAAGCAAGACAAAAATGTGTCGAGACAACCCTCACGCTGTTCCGGTCAATAAAGTTCAGCGTAGAGGGCCCGGTGAACCACGGTGATGTTATCTGAAGTTAACCTATGTATTCGTCTGACGAAAGAATGAGGAAGAGGAGAACATGATTTTAAGGAGAGTAAAGGAAGTGGTACGACGGTATCGTAAACTGATACTAAAGAAGAGGGGTGAAATAATCAAATCGGCATCCCACCAATGGAACTTCATTGATGCCTACTTCCCTCCTGTCATCATCGCAGTGACTTAAGCAATTGACCCGAATGTTCAAAGTCTGTCCGAGGCGTAGCCTTTAAGATCGGGAGGCGATGAAGATCAGGCTTTGAAAGTTCTTTCGAAACTCCACCACGGCAATCTTATCGCTGTGTTTATGTTCCGGCAAACCATCCATGATTTTGTTTGCATTCAAGCTTGTATTCGGGGCCATTTCCATGTTCCTGATGTGACCTGGAGGGAGGGGGTAAGGGATGTCGATGGGAGATGGAGGAGTTGTTAAGAAACAGCGAATTCAGAGGTTGAATTGAAGGGGACAAAATAGAGAGAGAAAAATATAAATTTTTTCAAAGGTGGAGATAACATCATTTCTCCAATTTTGTGTACTTGATAGGTACACACTTTTTGTTCCAGCTCATTTTAGTTCCTGGTATGATTCATAAACTTAAATATTTCAAGAAAGACCTGTCAAGGTTCACATATAAATTTGCTCTTGTGAATATAAAAATTATTCTGGAAAATGCAATGAACACCTTCATCAGTCAGGAAGTCGGAGTGCTCCCCGTAAGCAGCGACGGTCATTCCCATCTGCTCCAAAAACCTGCTCTTGTGGCATTAAAACAAGCAAAGTGTTGGAAAGAAAATTAATCAGGGAGCAGACAGACGATCTT
>NC_140976.1:15385027-15402527 GCF_056783735.1 Eptatretus burgeri | reverse complement strand
TAAGAGTTCAAGTTTGCGAAGGAAACAGGATGCCCAGTCACCGACTGGCTTTGGAAGCCAACTTTGAAATGTGGTTTGCCCAAGAAAGATTGTGGCTGATAGTGAGACCCAGGAGTTTGAATGACTGAACCTCCTCAAGAGAATTGTTAAGAAAGTAGATGGGAGGATTTGCCAGATGGTGCTTTCAGAGAGAGAGAGAGAGTGAGTGTGTTTGATTTGTCAGGATTGAAAGACACACTCCAAGTGTTTGACCATCTTGTGATTTTTTTTTTCAAGGTCTGAACAGAGGAAAGAGGCTGCAGCCTGCCTGTCTGAAGGATGAGGAATGTCATAGAAGAAGGTGGAATCATCAGCAAATAGATAAAGAGGATTTTCCGGAGAGTCAAAGAGATCATTTATGAAGATCAGGAATAGGACTGAGACCAGAACACTACCTTGCTGCACTCCAGCCTTGACAGGGAGAGCTGTCCAGGATTGTCCAGGATGAAATGATTCCATTGATAGCCACATGTTGTCCACTAGAGTAGAGGAAGTCAGTAAGCCATGTGTGGAGTTGGCTTTGGATGTCATATGCAGAGAGTTTCGAAAGCAAAGCGAGATGCCAGACTATCAAAACCATGAGATATGTCCAGAGAGACAGCCCTGATCTCATGTCTGATATTCAGGACCTCCATCCATTGTTGAGTGAGTAGAAGCAGCATGTCCAAGGTGGAGTGACCTGGTCTGAATCCAAATTGGTGATCTGAGATGACGCTGGTTGAGAAAAGGAAGGACGATTTCATGTCGACTGCGATGATGGATTCCATGACCTCACTGATGATTGGAAGTAAGCAGAAAGGTCTGTAGTTAAGGGGATCTGTTTTTGCACCTTTTTAATGTAATGCAGTGATGTTGGGAGATTTCAAACAGATGGTAGATGAGGTAGGGCAAATGACAGGGTGAAAAGGACAGAATGAGGATGAGCAAGAGCAGCAGAGCAGGTTTTCAGGACATGTGAGCTGATGCCATCTGGTCCAGTTGCAGAGTCAGAGTCGAGGGTTGAAATAACCTTCTCCACCTTTTCAGGTGCAAAACAATCCAGGAGCAGTTGGGTGTGACAGGGAAGGATGGGTATTGAGAGTGAGGGATTGGGGACACAAGATTTGGTAGCAAACACAGAATTGAGGCATTCAGCCTTCTCACGAGTGGAGTCAGCTGTAGTGCCATTTGAAGAGAGGAAGGGATGGAAGGGGATCATACACCAGAGACAGACTTAACAAGGTGCCACCAGGTTTTAGAGGAGGGATACAAGTTTGAAAGGTCATTCTTGAGATCAAATAGATGTTGTTTTCTGGCTCTCCATAGAGTGGACACATACTTGTTGCAGGCTTTGTGGAATGAGCTGAGATTGCCTTCCGGTCAGGTTTGCTTTCCAGGAAGAGAAGGGAAATTGTTTCAGAGCAACTGCCTCATCTCAGGATTCACTGTACCATTGGCAGGAAGAAGCGTAGGGTAACTGAATACATGATGGGATGGATCTGTGCATAAGAGAGAGCAGGTTTCTGTGGAAGACTTTCCAGGCTGAGTTAATACGAGAGGTGGTTTAGGAGACCAGTCCTGAAGAGGTGGCTGCTTGCAGTCCTTTCCAATCTGCATGAGTGAATGATCAGACTCGCCGGCGTTGAGGCAGCTCTCTGAAAAGAGCCAGAGAGATGTTGACTCTCACAAGCATATGATCAGATGAACCAATTGAAGCAGATGAAGAGCAGGAGACATTTACAGTGAAGTTAGTGAAGGATTTGCCATTGTATTGGGAGAAATCAGGGTTGAAAAGTTCACAGATTGAATCAGTCCCATGGAGTCACGGAAGTCCTTTGCTAAAGTGCCGTGGCTGGTGAGAGAGGTACCAACACCCAGCCAAGTTGCATGGTGACAATTGAAAACACCACATTTGAGGAAGAGAGTGTTGGGATGAGTGGTTAAAAGTTTGTCCACGTTGTGTGTGTGCGTGTGTGCGTGCGTGTGTGCGTGCGAGAGACAGAGACATTGACATGTAGATGGAGTCGTTGCTGTTGGGAGGATAGTACAACACAGATAAACAGAGATGGGAGTGGAGGGGAAGTCACAGCCAAAGGTACTCCTGGATATTGGGAGGTGAAGCATCAGCACACGGGCAGTGAGAAATTGAGTTCTTGATTTAAAGTGCATCTCAGCCACTCAGCCACTGGGGTTCAGGTTGATTAAATCAGAGGAGACAATAGCTGGGGAGAAGCACTGAGGAGTCAGAGATGTCCTGTGGGAGGAAGGATTCTGTTAAACAGATGTTCGGTTTATCGGCAGCGGCCTGAATTGAGAGATCTGGCAGGTTGGATCGTTGACCTCGGATGTTTGTAGTCCACACAGTTAGGGATAGGGGGAGGAGGTGTTTGGACAAGAGGGAGGCTTTCAGGGGATCGGTTGAGGTTGGAGGTTAGAGGTTTTAGTTTGTCGGGTGTGGGGGAATGGTTGAGTGGGTGTGGTCAGGGGGGAAGGTTTGAGTGGGTGGGGTGAGGAGGCATGGAGAAAGAGGGGACATGAAGCTTTGAAGGGATGTGGTGAGGGCGGAAGCAGAAAGAGGGAACATGAAGTGGAGGAATGCAAACAGAGATAAAAATCATGGGATGGGAGTTAAGAATTTTTGTCGAAGGCAAAAAGAAAGGTGGTTCTGAAGGTGTGAGAGAAGGGTTGATGGACCAAACACTTAGCTGACAGTTTTGGAAAATAATATTTGTGAAGAAGAGGAATAGATCATAGATCATAGATCAAGAAGAAGAAGAAGAAGAAAACCATATGGGATACTCCTTACACGTTGGGTACTCTTGAGGGAGAAATAAGGAAAGTGAATCATTTTTAAATGTTTTAAACTGCTTTCAAAGGAAGAAGTGTTTATATTCAATAAAGATTCAGTTTGGGGATATTGAGAAAAGGGAGGAAATGAATGGAGAACAGGAAGTACAGGCAGAAGGAAATTCAAGTAGAATGAGATCACTGTAGAGTGGGAAGATGAAGTTTTTTTTTTTGTTTGTTTTTTTGTTTTTATTTTTTGAAGCAAGGAAGAGAAATAGGAAATCGGATAATAGGATAATGGCGTCAAACTGATAACGAGCTCAAACACAACAGAAAGGGGACAGAAAGAAGAGAAAGAAGGGATCAGGGATTAAACAGCAATGGAACAAAAAAACCAAAAGGTGGGTGGAGGGAGAGAGAGGAGAAACCACAACAACCGGCAAAGGAAACGAAGGGTTAATGAGGGTAGAAAGGCTGCATGGATGGGGGATGACCTGAGGCGGTGACGAACAGCCATATTGAAGCCTTGGATGGGAAAATGAGATTTAACAGATTGAGGAAGTTGATCCCACATGAAGGGGAAAAAGAGGAACCAATGAGTGGAGGTGAGCGGTGAGCCTGACTTTTGGGAGCTTCACCAGTCGTGGGTGACCAGCAGACCACGTGCGCCCTGGAGAAACCTGAAAAGAAAGAACACGGATAGGGCAGAGATTGCAAGCCCAGAAAGGATCACCTCTAGTAGAAGATGTAGATGCCACAAACCTGTCTGCAATGTGTGAACAACAGGCCCAGAGATTTGTCTTCATCGAGGTCGGTTTGGTTGATTTTGAGGGTCTCAGTTTCCATGGCGTCAAGATGTGAAATCAGTAAGATAATAATAATTTTGGGATAATAATAGCTTGGAAAGTGTTGATATAGTTTTTGGGTTTAACCACCAAAAAGGTCAAATTATACTATTATTTATTTTATTTTATGATGTGGTTTTTTTCGACATCGTCTTAGCTAAGGTTTGAAAGGAGCTGGAACACAAATCAGGTGAAAACATGCAGACAAGAAACAACACCAGACTTAACTTCAGGCAAACACAGTCACTGAGTTGTTGGGGGAAGTGATGTAACTTCCCAGGGCACTCTGGGTGATGGTGACGCAATCTTTATGACGTTGCTTTTCTCTTCTCCATTCAATGGGGGCAATTAAGGAGAAATTTCCTCCTACCCATGGATACCAATGGACGAAGCCATTGGCATTCATGTGGATGTAAGATATCCGAGGGTGTCCTTGTTCACCTTCCTCATTCCAGGGCTCTCCTTACCTCCACTCACAGGACAGCTCAACGTTCTTCACTTTGAGCTGTCTTGTCTCGGCTCACATCCTGAACCAACTATAAACTGTCACCCTGGTGTTATCACAGGCAGCAGGGCCGGATTTAGGCATGGGCAAGCTGGCCAGTTGCCCAGGGGCCTCCACAACCAGGGGGCCTCCACATATTTCATGAAAAAAAAAATTGTAAGGAAAAATGTATTTGTGAGTGCCTGAATGGAAGTTGGTAGTTAGTGGAACAGATATAAGATATTCATCTTATCTCATTCTCTATTTTATATCGAAGTCAGTTGACTTCTATGGGAGTAGGGGACTTTGCACGTCTCTTTACTACTATTATTATACTCAAAATTTTCAGCTTACATTTATGGTCCTTGCATTTTTGAGGTTACTTTAATAGTTAGCTTATGTTTGGTTAACCCGGCTTTAGCCGTTTGCACTTTGCTCTTCAAAACTGTTGAGGTATATTCAGCTCACATAATGGCGAGAAACAGTGGACACGCATGCGTGTCACGCATGCTCACTTGTATCTTATGTGAGACTGAGATTAATAAGATTTACATCGGGAACATTCAGATTTGTCTTCGTAGCATCATCAATTTTGACGTAAACAACTCGCGTTGTCATCATGATGTTTATAGATGTACATTTTAATTCACATTCTTTGTTCTTGAAAAATATACTTTATGGATCACTGTAAATATGTCTCGTCACCTTTTTGGTATTCTAAGGTAGGGTGGGCCTCCACTACTGAAGGCTGCCCAGGGGCCACCACATGTCTAAATCCGGCCCTGACAGGCAGGGCATTAATGAGTATGCACTCCACCAGATGGGACATAAACCTGGGTCTGCAGGCATTGATGGCTGATGGTGGACAATGGTGGGCATTAAAAACCAGACACGATGGTGTAATTGTGAGAGTGTTCACTCTGAGTCTGGGAGGTTGGCAGTTCAAACCCCGGCCGAGCCATACCAAAGACTTTAATGTTCTGCTTCCTTCCTTGATGTTCAGCATTTAAGATGATAAGAGCTCAGACAATCCCCATCGGTTGGCATCCATGGGGAGGAGGCAATTCCTCCTGAGGAAATGCCCCGCTGAGTTTTGGTGGGAAAAACGATGCCATTGTTGTGGCATCGCTGATAATAACCAGTGTCCCGTGAAAGGATGGCACCTTCCCCAAGCTAAATGGCTGTGTTTGTCTCGTCTGTGTATTCATCTGCATGTCCGTGTGTGTGTTTGGCAGCTTGACCACGAGCCTTAGATGCTGTAAATCCAACAACACAAACAAAAACACCTTTTGGTAAATTATCGGGCATTGATGTGCCGACACCCTGGCAAAATTTCAAATTTGTGCCCAAATCCCCTTCAGTCGAACGTCAGGCCTGGCCAGCCATTTTATGAAGACTTGGGCCAAACTTCCTGCTTGTCCTACCCCACAATAATGTTGGAATCATCGTGGTTATTAATACGAAGCAATTGTAATCGATATTTGTATTATGCCCCTGAAAGCCTGGTGTTGGCGTAGTGGTTAGGGCAGCGGCTTGGGATCCAAGAGGTCCTGAGTTCAAGCCCCGTTGGACCACTGAATTAATACACCAGGGGGTCGACTCAGCCTGTCATCCTTCCGAGGTCGGCGAAGTGAGTACCAGTATACTGGGCCGGTGTATACCCCGGTTGGAATAGGTGTACCATATCCCTGTGTCGTAAGAGGCGACCAGGATTGCGTCAGGAAGGGCATCCGGCATAAAACCTGTGCCAAATCACTATGCGGGTCATAACAGATGATCCGCTGTGGCGACCCCTAACGGGAGCAGCCGAAAGAAGAAGAAGATTTGTATTATGCCCCCTCATTTTGTAATATTATTTATTTTATTTTTAGAGAATCCTCGTGTTGTCCGCCAGCTCGCAGCTGAATACAGTTCCAGACTTGGTGGAAGATAGTGCCTCAACAAAAAAGTGAATTCTACAAATGCTAATTACTGCAGAGATTTTGGATTTTGCCAGGGTACTGAAACACATGGTAGATTATTCAAAGTATCACGATGAGGTATTTCGAATATCCACCTTCGAGAGTGAGTGATATAAACCCCTGGAGGATGAGGAAACATCGCCTCCCACTGGCACTGCTTCAGGGTGGCAGTTAAATTGCATTTGTTTCTTTAACAGGAATCAAAGGTGGATCCAGAACGGCACTCGGTGGAGCGCATACCTCCGCCAGGCTGGACAGTTTACATTTTGTATCCCACTGATAAGAGGCCTCATCAAGATCCAGACCTGAACCAAATTTCGAATCGGCTTGTTCTTGTCACCTTCCCAACTCATCCATCATTTTTTGAGATATCGTGCGATGTATCGTTTTCAGCTCGATCTCTCAATGATGAAGAATCACTTCAAACAATAAATAAAAATTACACGATCTCGATCTGGATCTGGATCTTCACCAAAAATCGAATCAAGTCCTCCTTGGCACACACCCAAAATGTCCATCAAATTTCGTCTGAATCTGTCCATAACCTTTTTGAGATATCCTGCTCACAGACAGACAAACAGACATCCAAACAGACAGACAGGGGTGAAAACATAACCTCCATCCACCTTTCGGTGGTAGAGTTAACCAGAAAGCAGAGTCGAGCATCCCACTGTTTGATTGTGGTGGTGGTGGTGTCATGGTTGAAGTGTCCACTCTGAATCTGGGTGATCGGTGGTTTGAAATCCTGCCCTGTCGTACCAAAGACTTCAAAAATGGTACGTGCTGCTTCATTGTTTGTTGCTCAGAATTTAAATAGGATAGAGTACAAATAAAACATAGGTTGGCAACAATTGCACAGGCTGGATGCGTATACTTGGCATCCTCTTATGTTGAAGTTCCTTGTAAGGAAGTGGGAGGATGTCTGGCTGGTAGGATGTATAAGTGTAGGATACCTCAAGGATCAGTACTGGGACCATTGTCCTTACTGTAATTAATTGACCGACTGGTGTTTATTTGTTTGTGTGTTTGTTTGTCGTGTTACTCTTCCTCCAGTTCTGGGCTGATTACATCCAGACTTGTTTCATAGGATCAGCACGAGCCCAATTAATGTATAGGAGTGTTTTTATCTTTTCCGGCGGTCTTGGGGAGTGGATGCAAATTCTCGATGTAAATGTGTATCGTGTCGCGCCGCCTCCAGGTTGGGGAGGGTATTACAAGTCTCCACCATTTCCAGGACGGTATTCCTGTCCCCACGTTTTCCAGTACAGTGAAGTGTTTTGAATTTATTAACAGTAGGTATGTTTTTGCTTCATGCACATAACAAAGGGTTTTTTTTGTTATTGTTTTTTTTTTTGCGTATATAGGGCTGTCAGTTGCCTAAACACCACCCAAATAAAGGTATGTGTCAGAAAAACGTGTTTAAAGCTTGAAACAAGATCGCCCATCGGGTGGCTACTCCGCTCGTTATTCATAATTGACATCAACGATTTGGAGAGTTGGGTGAAGAGTAGGATTTCCAAATTTGCAGATGACACAAAGCTAGGAGGCAAGGCAGATAGAAGTGAGGGTTGTGATCAGATTCAGGAAAGTCTAGGTACTTTAATAGATTGGGCAGAAGATTGGCAAATGTAGTTTGGCAAATTGGCAAATTGGCATGTCACACATTTGAAGGATCTGGGGTGGTAATGGATACGGAGGGGAAGCAGGCAGCACAGTGGCATTCAGAAATAGGTAGAGCTAACATGGTTTTTGGTTGTATTCGTAGGGGGGGTCAATTATAAATCAAAGAAGGTGGTGTTAACACTGCACTGTACAGGAACTTAGTGAGGCCTCATCTCGAATATTGTGCACAGTCTTGGTCACCACATCTGAGGAAGGATATACTAGCTGTCAGTCTGCCATCGAGAGGGTACAGCGCTGAGCTACTGGACTGATTCTGGGGCTAGCAAGGCAAAGCTACAAGGGGCAGTTGAAGGAGACTACTTCAAACATTGGAAAGGAGATGATTACGAGGGGATCTGATGGAGATGTTTGAAATAATTATTAAGGGTGTGGACGAGATAGGTGAAGTGTAGTTTTTCAGCAGAATGGACAGTGTTAGGACCAGAAGCCATAGCTTGAGGTTAGAGAAGATGAGAGTGAGAACGGTTTTAAAGCGTGGGTCTTTCAGTCGGAGATTGGTTTATGCATGCATTGGTCTCCCTGGAAAGACAGTGGCAGTGGAGAGGGTGTACAGATTTAAATGGGATTTCAATAGGTACCTGGATGCAATGGAGATGGAGAGGTATGGAGATATTGTCTTGTGATGATACTGGGGTTGGTACAATGCAGGCATAATGGGCTGAATGGCCTCCTACACCAAAGTTCTTCGTGTGTCCTTGTGAAGCAGCACAAACCATCTTTAAAGTCTTTAGTATGACTCGGCCTTGGTCAGATTTGGACTACCAACCTCTCAGACTCAGCACAGACACTCGAACCATTATGCCACAGAGTCTGTTTGTGATTTGTAAGAACTTGCAAATGCAGCTGCACACCATGCAGCAAATTGGGATGAGGGTTGCATACATTAAAGTATACTTTGTAGTGCAGATGTTCTCAAAAAAAGGGTTCAGCAAACAGCGTGGCACGCCCATTTAATTGGCTTAAACCCTTACCGTTTCTACGGCTTTGTGCCCGAACTTATCATCAGGCTTTCATCTATCAACTCTTCATTGACACCTTCCAACCCTTCAGCATTGTTGTTTAGTCTCCTTACTACTCAGAGACCATTGCTGCTGATGCGCATTACACCCTCGTGACTTTCCATTACAGTTTTGGACCTTTGTCATTTACGCCCCCCCCCCCCCCGAGGGTAACGTGACGCCAAGCTCAGAACGACACACCCCGGGGTCCTTGACCTCTGAGTAAGCATGCCAGGTTTGGTCGAGATCGGTCAAAAACCGGAGGAGTATGCAAACAAATAAACAGACCGTTCCCACTTTATCGTACAACCTGTGATAATAATGAGGATAGCTTGTTATTTGTCAATAAAATACTCAGTTGTTAATCTTGAGATGATTATCTTGTTAAATATTTTCTGTAATTGAGGACAAAATGTTTCTGATTCTTATTTTCAGCCGTTCCCGACCTGTGAAAGTGAAGAGGCCACCAACCAGCTTGTTCATTCCACAAACATTGATACCAAATGTTACTCCTTGTTTGTTTGTTTGTTTGTTGTTAAATAGTGATCCAAGAACCATAAAGAAGCATATAATAAATCACAATACCAGAATTACAGGGAGAATTGGCAAATGAACATAATTTTTTTGGATTTGAACTCAGGATCCTTGAACTGGTGGTCACATGGGAATGCTGGGAATGCTGGCCCCGTTTTTAAGTCAAGGACACTGCCTTAGCACGTAACTCTGGAAAGGACACAAACAAACGTTTCATTCATCTTGAGGTCAAATTTTTATTTGCCAGAAACCACAAACACCAAATTATATATTTTTGTGGATTCTTTGTAAGTCGAGTCATTTGTTGGCTGTGAGATGATCATTAGTGTTGAAAATGATCAATCCTTGTTTTTTTCAGCAGAAGATGCAGAAGACAGTGGCATAACCTCTGGATTAGGAACCTTCTTGGCCGAGGACGTTTGGATTCGGTCTACAACTTGGGGGCCACGAGGTGACCGGACAAGATCCACGCCAATCGTCTCTCCCTGTGAAAGGCGCGTCAGAGCTTGGCAGCGTGGTGGTACGCAAGCTACCCGCCTCTGCCGCTCACACGGAACCGTGTGTGCGACGGTTATTGGCAGCGACGGTGAGGATGGAGCACCTGCTCTTTGTTCTCCCAGCACTTCGTGGCGGGGTGCTTGGCACTCGCTGCCTGCACGTATTACACATCGGCAAGATACTGCTATTCCAGCTGAAAATGCAGTGAACAACTGTGGAATCGGGAAAGATACTCATCGACAGAGAGAGAAAACACGCTGGCATGATGATTCAGTTGTAGTCAATGAACCAAATGATGCCACAACAAAATCGGAACTTTCACCTCAACACCCACCACACTCAAGTCCTGGTGAACCTCAGGTTGTTATTTTACAAGCTGTGGCGAAGGTGGCCACATCCCCTGTTTCTTTCGACCACGCATCTGTGTCCAATAGGCAGACAGGTCTGAATATATCGAGCCAAAATGGTTCTTCCTCAACCATGTCACTTGACTCAATCTATTGGACACCAGTACCTGACACTGAAAGTCTTACAATGATCTTGCAGCGTGGTTTCTTGAGAGAAAAAGCTGCTCAGCGGTGCACACTAAGCAGCACACCTTTGGGACAGCACAAAGTTTTACCAGGAGATATTATGACAGCACCCAAGGCTGATCCACAGAAGCGATACAATGAAATGGACTTGGGCCGATCCATTTCTGATCAGGGCGACTCGGGCTCAATGTATTCGGTGGATGCTGATGGGTACTACACATCCGCATATTTTGATTCTGGATTGCGGACACGAAGAACAGCCGGCACTGGGTTTGAGACACGGGGTGTGGACAGTGGACGAGGAATGAGACGTCGTAGCTTCTCTATCACTAAAATGAAGAGTAAGCCACCTCCACCAAAACGTAATGTCTCGCTTCGAAGAAATTTTTCACCAAGGAGTGAAGCTGGCCCAATTGCTAATTCTGCCAAGAGGGAGATGTTGCGGAAACATGATGAGGGTTTGGAAGTTAAGACAACAGCTAATATTCATCACAGTGCGTGTAATGGTGGGTGGATGCAGAGAAAGTATTTTAGTTCAATCGATGATATTGTATCTGACACGTGTGCCAATTCCAATGAGACGGCAGAATCCGACGAAGAAAGGGAATGTCAGGAAAAGCAGATGTCAGAACTCCGACGCTCACTGAGGCTTGAAATCCAGAGGGCCCACGATATATCAGCTTGTCAGCGGTGTGCCACGGATTACGATGATCCTTGGGTTCTACGAGAAGACACGGTGCACTCGGATGTATTGATGGGAAGCCCGAAAATTCCATTCCCCATTCTTTCTCGAGTTTCTGCACCTTCTTCATCCTCCTTATGGAGCTCTGATAGCCCGAGAATCAGTGATACTTGTGCTTCCATATCCAGTTCGAGTGACACAACAGGTACAACCATCGTAGAGCGTCCTACCCCCTCACCCCCGACTGGCCTGCGAAAGTCATCATCAGGTTCTGATACAGCCTTATCACTCACACCGCCTGCTGCAGGTCCACACAAAACTTCTTCTCCTGAGAAGCTCAACAGTGTCACTTCTCCATCCAGTGGCTATTCCAGTCAATCTGGTACACCAACGTCTCTAATTCCTGCACCATTTTTCCCAAGGACTGGATCTCCGGCAGTACTCAGGGTGAAACCCAAGGTTCCAGAACGAACATCATCTCTGCACAATGACCTCTCCATCAAGACTCACAGGAAAGCCAAGTGTAATGGGCAGCATATTTCTTCCATTGAACAGCGAAATGCTTTGGGAGTGCCCATCAGCAGTGAAGAGGTGAAACATCGGTCACCACAACACGTGCATCGAGGAACATCTGCAGATGATCTTTCCTCATTGAGCCCTGCATCTGATCAGGCGCTGGCAACACCACCTGGACATTCACCGTTGGGACGGCAAAACTGTGTTATTTATACATCTTTAGTTCAACAACAAGTTGAAGGTGGCCTTGATAAAATGGGGATGATGTGCGCCAAAAATAATATCGACTTCGGTCAGCTGGAAGAGTATATTTCCCCCAAAAATGGTGGAGCTGACCACGTTACAGAACCTGCAGGAACTACAGCAATTCACATGCACTCAGTTGATGACAAAGACAAAGGCTATTTATTGCTTCCAGATCTGATTTCTGATATGAAAGGACTCGTGACAACAACAGCCCGCCCCACTTCTCCTTTGCTTCCGGAAAAGAGGCAGATAAGTGGATTGAACTGTGACAACAGTGAGTTGAAAGAAGCCCTCAGTGACATCCAGGCTTCTTTGAAGGACTTGTGCATCGGAACAGATCCCTGTGTTAATGGTGCAAATCGCATTCCTGAGGAGACCCTTTGTGACGCGTCCATCACTTCAAATATTCTCACCAATCAATCTGATTTGCAGAAAAATGACCTGGATGGCTTGATGAAAGACAAAGCGAGCCATGTGGGTGACTTTCATCCATTTCATGATTATCCAGCCCGTGGATTCGAAACTGTTAATTTGCAAAGGCCCTGGCCACAGAAAGAGGTCATTGTGGCTTCAGCATCTCTACCTTCGAGACAAACTGACGTCTTTGTGGAGCGTTTGCCATCACAGAAAGTAATTAATGGACCTCTTTTGCAGGCCCAAAAAGAACCTGTGCTCTCAAAAACAAACCATAATTCTGCTGATGAAAGTCTTTGTCTCCAGACCATTGTCCTGGCAAAATTGCCTGAACTGAACCAACCGGCAGTTGCAATGCAGGTTCCTTCCACCAGGCCATTGATTGCGAAGAAAGTCCCATCTGCATCAAAACCAAGGTGTGCAGAACGTGTTCTCTGGGATAAAGATCAAGCATCATCTTCCTCAAGAAGCCATATCTCAGATCTACAACCATCATGTACCCACCAACAGGGCCTGGTTAGCTTGAGCACAGGCACAGATCTCCCAGGACCTCCAGTAGGACTTCCGGATGTTCAGGAGGTGTTGGAGATTGAGAACTCCAACCCAGCAGCACAAAGAACAGGTGAGTTGTGGGGACGATGTGATTATACGAGGGTCTAATGGATTGTGTATCCTCACCAGCAGAGGGGTGGTTAGTTGTTACCAAATCACCAGTGGTCTAATGCATTGTGTATCTTCGCTAGCAGAGGGGGAGAAGGGGTGAGGGGTCGTCATTACCAAATCACCAAGACAGTGACTCTCTCTGCTGCTAATATTGTTCAAAAGACTGTGGTCAAGGTGCTTACAATGCAATTTGCATCTCTCACGATGCACAAAGGAAATTTAACCGTTTGTTGCACCAGAATGAACTTTTGGAACTCATGGTGAGGCGTTACCTCTTTACAGGGGACAACATGCCAGAAGGTCCGATCCCAAAGACCCCCGGTGAAGGATCATTGCTGTCTCCCAACTCGATGTCCACGGCAGATTTGTTTGCAGCTATTTACAGGCAAGCTGGGGGGATTTGAGGAAAGTTGCCTGCTTGGCACATTTCCAGGATATTATTGGATTTCATAAAGTGGGATTTCATTGAAAGCATGTTATGACTGTTTGCATCGCACGAATGCAGAAGCCAATTATTCCAAGAGAAATGGTTTTATGCCGGCTTTTTTGTTTGTTTGTAGACTATAAAGATCTCACTTTGTCACACAATCAATCACCTACCCAAATTGGAAATTCAAAATTCTACAAAATGCCTTGTTGTGCATTCCATTGGACGAGCACCCATGGATGTGAAACTCCTTTCAGGTCTGAAGTCTCAGTGAGTCGATCCTTCTTGGGTGGGTTTGTCTTCAGAATCCAGAAGTTCAATAGTTCATTCTCAAAACACGAATGATTTTTTTTTGTCTCATATTCACCTTCATTGATGCAGTTTAGCCTTAATGAGCACAAAAGTGGTCATTAAGTAGCCTCGTAATCAATAAAACTAAAGATAATGGCAATGTATGTGACATAATTGGGTGCATGGATATATTTAGTTCTTCATATGCAGCCTGTGACTGCTTGGCTGCATCATTTTCTGGGGGCACAGCTATGCCGCTGATGCAATGCCCCTGTTTCTAGCTTGCTGGTACTCATTTTGCCAACCTAGGAATGATTACAGGCTGAGTCAACCCACCTGATGTTGATTCAACGTCTTGACAGGGGCTTGAACTCAAGACACAGAGATCTTAAGCTAGCCACCTTAATTATTAAGCCAACACCAGGCTGGTGCATGGTTGATATGGGTATATTGGCCATAATAGCAGTGGGCCATAATAGTGGTGTGTTCAATTTAAAACGATGGTATTTTTATTCAGAATGAGCACACGAGGTGAGACTATGCGCTCTACGAGTGCCGTTATCGTTTTATGTAAGCATTGATTAACTTGTGACTTTCATGGAATTGCAATTTGAAGTATATCTTCTTGACTTGTTGAAATATTTCTGGAATTTCCTCCTAAAAGTATTGTTTGACTTTCAAATGTACCTGACAGGTCCAAGCTTAAAGTCCTGGGACGTCGGGATTCGGCCGAGCGCAGCCCGAACTTGAATAGGGTTCCGAATGAGTTGCGAAAAATGACTTGCGTCTCAAATGGAGATCCCGCAGCGCTTTCTAGCCCTCACATTGCTTCACGTCGCACCGGCACAAGCCAGGAACAGTTCAAGGCACTCCTTCTTCGTAAGGGTTCACGCCTCGAGTCGGGGTCACGGATGTCAGCGACGGAACTGTTGCGTTTCACACGCGAGTCTTCTGCCAGGGTTATAGATGGCCAAGAGGTGACACAGCCACCCTCATCACCTGTGCCATCCTTGCGCAGTCCCTCTTGGCGTGGTTGTGGGCTTTCTCCTCGTGGAGTGCTGGGGAAAGGCGAGCGCTGGGAACGTCCTAGACCCGGACAAAATGGCAGCAGGCTGGACTGGAGTCCAAGAGCTGAGAGTCAAAATGCTGGGAGTCCCCTCGGGCGCAGTGGAAGGCTCGGCAGATCTGCACGTTTTGCCGGGCCACGTCGACCCTCCATGCAGCCCATCTCCGAGGGTGATGTTGAGACAGTGGAGAACTGCAATGAAGGAGAAGCCCTGGAAGTAACAGGAGTATGAAACGACAAAGACTGTAATATTGGCCGCCATTTTTCTCACATCACACGTTAAACCATAAAGATAACATTAGATGATACCAACAGTACTTGGTGGCCCTGTATATGCGACAGGTTCTACAAACCAACAAACGGTGTAACAGTTCATTTCAACAGTTGTCAGAGCCATGTTGTGACAGTTATCACTGTAAATGAGGTAAGAGTGTGCATAACATCGTTTTGCCAATTACCATCGCATTGCAGTGTATCTAAACACACACACACACACACACACACACACACACACACACACACACACACACACACACACACACACACACACACACACACACACACGTATTTAAACTGCTGCATGGTTGTTCCTTCAGTTATTTTGCCCGGTCGTGCACAGACCGCCTGTGATGTCGTGACTTCCTACTGACGGTTTGAAATCATGTCTGTTAATGTACCTCTTCGTCGTCGTGCTCCCAAAAACATTTCATGCCCTCTGGTTAATTTTGATACGTGTGAGCAAGTTCTCTGTGACATATGGGTAGTGCTGACCGCTTGAAAGCCTGAGCTGGAAAAGAAGCCACCTGCTGTTACACTGCACGTGACCGTGACACGAAAACACAGACAGGTTCTACTTCGTAACAGAATGCTGGAAGATGAGGTGCAAGTACCGTTTAAGTGTGAGGGTTTAGCAGGTGCTGATCGGGGTACGAGAAGTTATGATTGATCACCAAGTTTTTGCAGCAGTTCAGTTTGTGATCATAATGATGGTGTTTAAACATTTGGGAATGTTGAACAAAGTGACAGAATGTAGGCAAAGAAGGAAGTTTGGATGAGACGTTACATTACGTACTGTACATAAAGTGTTTTGGAATGTTCTTGTAAAGAGCAATGATATTGTGTTATGTGGATATACTAATTAACTATTGTGCGAATTGTTTTGGCCTGACCACTCGCGACAGCCCAGTAATCTTCACCAGGTGTTCGATTTCAGACAAATACTCACCAGGGTAACAAACTCACCAGGGTAACTGTCTGAGACTATTTATTCTCAGTGTGTGTTGCCAAAGAAATTGAATGATACACATTGGTGTTTCCAGTGAATATGAAATATTTCAAAATGCCATTATATTCTAATCAGATCATGTACACAGCTGATTTAAAAATGAAGTGTTTCATGCGGTTCATCAAAGTTTATTGTTGTTTGTTTATTCTCGGTCTCAATCGTTTCTGTTCTTCAAGAGTCTTCCCCATGATGGTCATTTAAGCCTTTTTTTATTTTCTGACACCTCTTGCTTAAAACCCAAAAAGTCAAAAGGATCGTGAGGCCACACTTTCACGGTCTGTATTCGTGCTGAAAATCAACATCAAGCGAGCTTTCGCCCTTCTGCTCCACGCGAGGTTTCGGTCCTCCCTGAGCTCGCCTTTGGGCACCTGCATTACCATTTTACAGGCGTACCGCCGCAGTCAAACTACCCGCCTGGATTATTACTGTTGTAGGGTTTGTTTCTACAATTGGCACCCCCAATTTTAATGGTACCAATGAGTTCTTTCGACCCCCAGGAGTACTAAACCACCACTTAGAAATTTATTTATTTACTTATTTTTTCTTTCCTGCATTCTCAGCTCTCCAAATTTCCGAGCTGTATCTCAGAGCCGGCCGGGACTTTCGGAATGAAATTTCACATCATTCATGGGAATAAAAAGTATGTGGGGTCGACTTAAACTTTTTTCACCTTGACCTAATTTTTAAGGTCATGACCCATTTATAGACGAACATTTTTCACCACAACTCGACTGAGGATTGTCCAATCAAAACTAAATTGCCCTCTGTAGATAGCCTTGAGAAAGTCGCATTTATGCTTAATTTACATCATACTCCTCAGAGTTAAAGGTCAAAGTCAAATGGCGGTCTGACAAAAATAACATTATTTTTTTGGTCATCACTCGGTTTTGCCAATGCGGAACCTCAAAGACCGCTTCGCCTTCCAAGGTGCTTTTGCATTGTAATAGTGGATCTTGACTGAAGTTGTGAATCTGATATTTGATTCGTGTCTTTGACCTATTTTTTTCAGATTGCGAAGTAATTAACAAAAAGCACATTTTTGATCAAAACTTGAATAATTTTCCTGTAATTTTCAGAATGTGTTTTACGGATAGAGTGTACACAGGGACACATTTTCTTAATCTACACTCTATCCCGAAATGTTGAATGTCAAGGTCATATGGTGGTCCGAACGAAATCTGGTTATCATTGGATTGTGGGTCAAAGGTAAGTCACGGGCTGGTAGTGGAAGGCTTTACCCTTGGCAATCACTTAGTGATCACAGATACCGTTGCTTTTTTCTTTTGCTGTTTCAGTTCTTGACACAATGATTTCCTCTGAAATGGCAAGCTAGGGTTGATTTCAGATCTTTCAGAATCCCAATCTACTTCAGCACTCGTCGGTGGAGACAAGGCATTCGTTTATAGTTTGATGTCCCTGCAGGTTGTCAGGTAATATCTGCTTTTATATCCATCTTGCAGGAAATTATATATATATATATATATATATATATATATATATATATATATATATATATATATATATATATATATATATATATATCTTCTTCTTCTTTCGGCTGCTCCCTTT